>NC_041741.1:26360763-26662667 GCF_004115215.2 Ornithorhynchus anatinus | reverse complement strand
TGCCAAACACTGTTTTAAGCACTGGGTAGATACAAGTTAATTAGGTTGGACATATTCTCTGTCCCACATGGGGCTCACAGTCTAAGTAGGAGGGCTTAGTACAGTGCTCTGCACACAGTAAGCGCTCAATAAATACAACTGAATGAACGAGGGAGAACCGGAGAACTGAAGCACAGAGAAGTGAAGTGACTTGCCCAAGGTTAAACATAATAGGCAGAGCCAAAATCAGAACGCAGTTCCTCTTACTCCCAGACCTGTGCTCTTTCTGCTAGGCCATGCTGCTTCTCTCGATTCTGGTTTAATAAAAGGTGCAAAACATGCTGTTTGCTTCTCATTGAAAGGCCAGAAAACAGAATGAACGTGTCCCGCAGGACTGGATCAGTGCAAAAGCTTTATTAATAATAATAATAACAATGATAATGATATTTGTTGTGTTTACTATGTGCCAGACCCTCTAGTGAGTGCTGGGGTAGGTACAAGCAAATCAGGATGGATACAAACCCTGTCCCATGCGGGGCTCACAGTCTCAATCCCCATTTTACAGATGGGGTAACTGAGGCACAGAAAAGTGAAGTGACTTGCCCAGGGTTGCAACAACAAACAAGCGGAGGAGCCAGTATTAGAACCCATGACCTTCAGACTCCAGGTCTGTGCTCTATCCAGCACAACATGCTGCCACTTGTGTGGCCCTGCCTCTAGTTCTGCCTTGTTCCCTCCCTCCTGGGCACAGACCCAGTTATGGGAATGGAGACAGAAATAATTGGGCAGGCTGGGAGCATTTGTTACTGCCACTGACACCATTTTTTTAATATGGTATTTGTTAAGCACTTACTATGTGCCCTAAGTGCTGGAATCAGGTTGGACAAAGTCCATGTCCCTAATGGGGCTTGCAATCTTAATTCCCACTTTACAGATGAGGTAACTGAGGCACAGAGAAGTGAAGTGACTTACCCAAGGTCACACAGCCTACCAGCGGCAGAGCTGGGATGAGAAACCAGTTCCTGCTCTCTCTATCCACTAGGTCATGCTGCTTCTCACCCTTTCTTTTCACCTGGAGGATGGGGAGTCTGAGGAATACGGGGGCGACCTCTCCTGACTCTGGGGTCTGTGGACCACGACCAGAGCTGGGCTTCTGTAAGGAAAAGCTTCAGAGTCTGAGTCCCTACCTTTTGGATGGATGGGGCTAAGGTCAAGTTTCCCATTCTAGGGTATAATTGGCACATATATTATCTATCAACATTTTTAGGCATTTTGTTTTAAAGTGTTGACTTTAAGCTTAATTTGAATTGAAAAGTTAGAACAGAGTTCATTTTTCATGAGGATTATAGGCATTTCAAGGAAAAACTCATGGTACTTACCCTTCATGTCCATTGTTATTTTCATCTGAACTTTTGGCCCTGCGCCTGCACTATTGACAGCATATACCTGCAAAGATGAACCATGGCCTTTTAATCCTGAAAATTCCATATTTCTATGACTTTTGAATATGATATATGTGCTGAATATAGTTTTACCAGAAATATACTTGACTATAAAGATGAACACAACAAAATCCAAAATGTGTTATGTTTATAATTCAAATAGAGCTTTTGATGATATGCGATAGAATCATTTTTGCTATCTAAATCCTTAATTAGACAGTAACCTTAATTTAAAACTATCCAAGGTACTGATTTTTAAATTCAGAATTGAGAACTTTTCAATTAATGTAATCATCGTCACAAAAATTACCATGATAGTGAATGCTAAAAATGCTTGTTATACATATGAAATCTGTTAAGAGCATTTTCTGGCAGAAAGACTTAACAGCGGAGGGAAAAATAATAAAACAGGAACGATTATGAGGATGACTATTACTCATGAGAATGTCTAAACGACATTAGCCAGAGGCGAACGTTCCTCCAAAAGTAGGTTACAGCTCCCTTCCTCTGACTGGAGAGTTCTCTCACTCAATCAATGGCATTTATTGACTGTTTGCCATAAGCTCGGCACTATACTAAGCACTCCCGAGAGTACAACATAACAGAGTTGAGAGATATGTTGCCCACAAGAAGCAGCCTGGCCTAATGGATGGAGCATGGGTCTGGGAGTCAGGGGACCTGGGTTCTAATCCTGCTCTGCCACTAAATCTGCCAAAGGGCAGGGACTGTATCTGTTACCGATTTATACATTCCAAGCGCTTAGTACAGTGTTCTGCACATAGTAGCGCTCAATAAATACTATTGAATGATCTGCTGCGTGACCTTGGGCAAGTCACTTAACTTCTCTGTGTCTCAGTTACCTCATCTGTAAATGGGGATTAAAACTGTGACCTCTGTGAGGGACAGGGACTGTGTCCAACCTGATTACTTTGGATCTATTCCAGAGCTTAGTACTTAGCACATAGTAAGCTCTTAACAAATAGCATGAAAAAAAAGAAGAAAAAAAAGCTACACTAACCTCACAAATTTTCTTAGCAAGGAAGCCTCAATATGGCAGCTGTGTGTGACCCAATCAATTAAAACACCTTATTTTTTATCTTGAATAATATTCATTAAGTATTCTAAGATAAATTACCCAGTAAACATCAATCATCATTATTTTTTGTTTGGGTTTTGTGTTGTTGTTTGTTTTCTATAGTATTTGTTAAGGTTTTACTATGTGCCAGGCATAGTACTAAGGGCTGGGGTAGATATAAGATAATCAGGTTGGACACAGTCCATGAACCCAGGCCTTCTGACTCCCAGGCCGATATTATTTCCACTAGGCCAGACTGCTTCTTTGCTTGTACATGGCATTTGATGGTATTCATAAGTTCGTACTCTGTGTAGATCACTGTACTAAGCACTTGCAAAAGTACAGTACAACAGAGTTGGCAGATAATGTTCCCTGCCCAAAGCGAGCATACAGTCTAAACATCCACAGAGTTACAAGCCATCCATGTTTTAATAAGATAACAATTGGGGAATTTCACCTCGATACCCTCATTTTCACCTAAGAGGTCAAGTAGAACATCAGAAAATAATTGGAAATGTAATTCCGCTCTAGAAAGAATGTACATAAGATTGAGCTGATGCATAATTTTCTAATTTGATAATGAAAATCTAACCATCGTATAACTTACACTTATGTTATACGTATGCCCTCCTTTTAGCCCCTCTAACATTGCAATGACCGAAGAGTTTGTCTTTTGGATAATACTCAGGTTGTGAATCTGGAAAGTAGTAGCATCATCATCTCTGTATACCATAGCTTGGTATACTTGAATATTTCCATCAGATTCAACTGGAGGAAGGAAGGTTAGCTGAAATTTTGTAACTTCTCCTGGCATCTTCTGATAGGTCATGTTGCTAGGTGGCTCTTTGGGCACTAAAATGAAGTAGGAGAGCAATTACACTAACGCAAGCAAATTTCTATTCTAAATCAGAAAACAGTATAGGTGTGAAACAGATTGTTATATAATTTTTATATTTCATTTGTTAAGTGCTTACTATTTGCTAAACACTGTGTTAAGTGCTGGGACAGATGCAAAAAAATCAGGTCCCACGTGGGGCTCATAGGCTAAGTAGGAGGGAGAACAAGGATTGAATTCCCATTTTGCAGATGAGGCAGCCGAGGCACAGAGAAGTTAAGTGACTTGCCAAGGTCACCCAGCAGACAAGTGGAGGAACTAGGATTAGAACTCAGATCCTCTGACTTTAGAATCACAACAGCCGTCACCACCACTTACTCCCTACTTCTCCTCCAAAGCCAAATTTGGCCAAATGAAGTGGAAAGTCGAGGCAATCATCCAGATGACTGGAACCATCCAGTTTGGCTGGCTGTATTCATCAGATACACTGGAAAACTCTCCACTTTATTTTGCCTGGTTATAATGAGAATGAACAAGCACAAATATAAAATGAATGTTTTCTCCACGCTGGGAGAAACTGTGCCTTAGTGTATAGAGCACAGGCTTGGAAGCTGGAAAGACCTGGGTTCTTACCCCGGCTCTGCCATTTGTCTACTGGGTGACCTTGGGCAAGACGGTTAACTTCTCCATGCCTAGGTTACCTCATCGTTAAGATGAGGACTAAGATTGTGAGCTCCATGTGAGACATGGACTGTGTCCAACTTGATTAGCTTTTATCAATACCAGAGCTTAGTAAGTGCAGAGCAATAGTAAACACTTAACAAATACCACCCCCTACAAATATGGTTTGTAACAGTTTCATTTTATTTCATATGTGTTTATTATTGAATCATTAGTTCAGGAAAAACATATATTTCAAGTTTAAGGTTTTAATTTCTTGTTAAATTGTAAGCTCCTCTCCCGTAAGCTTCTCGAGGAAAGGAACCATGTCATATTCTTTAATTTCATTCTTCCAAGACCTTAATACAGAATTCTGCCCTCATGAGAAGCTCAGTAAAATCTAATGAATGACTGAAAGGGCACAAATGTAGAAAATCAGAATAAGGACATTTTACATTATATAATTATAAATAATAGCTTACCTGTTTCCAAAGTAGACACGATTATTCTAGCACTTGACTTGCCTTCTATGTGTGCTGCACTGACATTTCCAGTAAAGGCAGTGATTACTACAGAATATCTTGTAAATGCCTTTAAATCAGTAATTTCTATGGTTTTATTATCCTTATTTTCTTTGATGAAGGAAACATTATAATAATCACTATCTACCTGTAGGGAAGAAGAGCCAACATTGAAGAAAAATGAAATCTACAGTAATCAATGACCTCTTGATCATTTTAAACAAACATCAAACTCTAAATTTTGAATAACCATTCAGACAATTCATTTCAATAGCATTTATTGAGCACTTACTATGTGCAGAGCACTGTACTAAGCACTTGGAATGTACAATTCGGCAACAGGTAGAGACAATCTCTGCCCAGTGACGGACTCACAGTCTAAAGAGGGGAGACAGACAGCAAAGCGAAACAGAACAAAACAAAAACAAGACAACATCAACAAGATAAATATAATCAAGACATATAGACACAAGTGCTGTGGGGAGGAGGGTAGAGCAGAGGGAGTGAGTCAGGGGGATGGGGAGGGGAGGAGGAGCAGTGGAGACAACATTATCAGCGTTTGTGTGTGTGTGTGTGTGTGTGTGTGTGTGTGTGTGTAATTCCATTCATTCATTCAATTGCACTTATTGAGCACTTACTGTGGGCATAGCATTCATTCAGTAGCATTTATTGAGCACTTACTGTGTGCAGAGCACTGTACTAAGAGCTCTGAAAGTACATTTCAGCAATAAAGAGAGACAATCCCTGCCAACACTGGACTTAAAGTCTAGAAATCACTTACGAAGTGCTTGGGAATGTACAATACAACAACAAACAGACACATTCCCTGAATGCAGCGAGCTCACAGTCTAGAGAGCTATTGCACATTCACTTATTTATTCTGATTACTCCATTTATAAATATATTTAGAAATACACTCTTCTCTCTTGTTAGAGAGTAAGACCTTTTTGGACAGGAGATTTGGTGCTCTGTTGTATTTTCCTGCACCCTTAGAAAAGTGTATTTTATCAAGTAGGCACTCAATTCATTCATTCAGTTGTATTTACTGAGCACTTACTGTGTGCAAAGCACTATACTAAGTGCTTGGAAAGTACAATTCGGCAACAGATAGAGACAATCCCTGCTCAACAAAGGGCTCACAGTCCAGAAGGGAGAGGACGGACAACATAACAAGTAGCCAGGCATCAACAGCATCAATATAAATAAAGAGAAGTATAGATCTCTACACCTCATTAATAAAATGAATAGAATAATAAATATGTACAAATATACACAGGTCCTGTGGGGCTGGGGGGCAGGTGGAGCAGAGGGAGGGAGTTGGGGCGATGGGGAGGGGAAGAGGAGCAGAGGAAAAGGGAGCTCAGTCTGGGAAGGCCTCATCTCCCTCCCGTAATACTGTCCCACCTGAATAGCTTGGACCCCAGTGCTTATTACAGTGCCTGGCACATAGTAAGCACTTAAATACATTAAAAAAGAACAATAAATGAACACCATTAATACTCTGACTTCTACTACCTCGACTACTATGACTATCACTACCATTACTAGTCTACTATTATGAGGCCTATTACCACTACTAATATTGCTCCTAGGATGACTACTTTTACCACTAGTTTTACTGCATGCATCATGTATATATTAATATAAGGTATTTAACTTCTGAAATTTTCATTTGATGTTATTTTGGACAATTAATTCAGGCATGGCACATGGCAATTATAACACTGATTTGTTTCCAAGTAAAAAGGGAGGAGTGAACAATTTTATAATTTTCGCTGCAATTTTTTTTTAAAGTACACCCGGTGGGCTTAAAAATGTGTGTTCTCTAAAGACATTAAGGTAGCAATACAGTAGTTTCCCTAGTGGGTTAAATGTATATTAAATGCAGCTGTTAAAGAATTATGTTAGTTCAAGCATACTTTTTCTTTGACAGATGTGTTTTCTATTCCCACTGAGAGTTAACCTTAACTCAAGTTCCTGATGCATGGAACAGGCATTCATATCCTGAGCTGACCATCAAAAGACAAAGTACTTCTTCATATCTCACTATTAGAAACATGGCTTGAGACATTTACAAGCAGGCTGTAAATACAGCAAGTATTAAAAATGCTTTCTGGTCTACCTCCCCAAAAGCATCAAGTACGTCATGATGTAATGGGTAAAATGAACAACTGAATGATAATCTTACACTCCAAAAACATGAATGGCAAATGTTTATTACGACAAAATCCAGATTTACCACATCTGGATTTCTTTTTTCCCCTTGGTAAAACCAAAAAAGACAACAAAATAATAAGTAGAACATACTGACAACAGTGAAGTGGTTATGAATTTGAAATCTTACTACCTGATTCTATGATGAGGACAATTCATTGTGCCGCAGGCAATTCAGAAGAACTTACATCAGTATATCACTGAACAAAAGGCATTAACCGGAGCAAGAGGTAATTTCTGGCAAATAGCACGGTAATATGAAACATTATTTGCTTAAAAACTGAGTCAAGAGTCTGGAATTCCAATCCGAGCCCTTCCTCGAACTTACACTACATGTGGACAAGCGATTTCCCTTCCTTGTGCATCCATATTTCTGAACTAACTTGTCAGTAAAGAAACCCCTTCCTCTCAAACCGGGAAACTGTGAGGATAAATAAAATAGCAAAAATGAAGGTCTCTTCAGGAAAATTCATGTTTAAATAATCTTGGCACTGCCCAGATCTAAGATCAACTGTGTGGTTGTTTTGCACCTTTGTCATTATTTTCAGAGCTCCTGCCTTTCCTAACCACATCTATGGTAGCTGTGCAACACTTTCTCAGTGCGGCTGGAAGAGTTGATGACTATCTGCTTGAAGCAGGTGTATAAGCTTTCTTCAAATAGGGAATAAGGAAGTAGGCATCATCCCTGATGTGTTGCTGAGTGACAGGCTGCTAATCAAACTGCCCTGAGCCACAGCCCTGGACAAAATATAGTCTGATTTGATAAAAATGCCCCCAGATTTAGAAGTGATGTGAATACAGATCCGACTTTTACTTCAGCAAAAGTAAACAGTCATGTCAACCTTCCCAGAACTATGGAGCTGGTGACCAGATACTTCCCTCACTACTCCCCCTCCCCGACCCCTCACCACCATACACCATTCCACAGCCTCTCTCACTCTGTTCCCTCCTACATTGCAACCACAGTTTCAGAAAAACATTTGTCCCAGTTTCCCAAACACAACTCCCCTTCACATCTCCATCCCCAGTGACTTGAATCTTCTCCCATTCTCCCGGACTTTTCCCATCCCTCCATCCTGAAAGTTTTCTGAATTTCTTTAAGATGTGCTACATGGGCCAGGCAGCCCTCTTTTTTGTACTGGCATTTTTTAAGCACTTACTATGTGCCAGGCACTGTACTAAAGGCTGGGGTAGATACAAGGTAATCAAGTTGGACACAGTACCTGTCCCGTGTGGGACTCACAGTCTTACAGATACGGTAACGGGCACAGAGAAGTTAAATAACTTGCCCAAGGTCACAGCAGACTAATGGCAGAGCTGGGACTAGAAATCCAGGTCCTTCTGACTCCCAGGCCCGTGCTCTTTCCACTAGGCCTTGCTCCTTCAATCCCTTCCTTGTTGCATCTTAGAAACACCAACACAGGTGTGAAGATGGGGCCAGGCTGGGTTGGGATGGAGAAGGGGAAGGGGAGGTCAGTCCCCACCAAGAGTGGTCATCCAGCCTATCCCAGCAGCTGTGGGGGTCCTGGGGAGGGACCAGCTGTGGCTGTGAACCAGAAATAAGATTAGGGCTGGGCAGGGAGGAAGGGGCTCTTATGGGAATAGTGGTGGGGGAATTCTGGGGCTGGGAGAATTGGGAGGAGGCATGGAGGCTGTGGGAAATGGGGAAAAGTGTTTAAAGTGGAGGTGGAGGGAGATGGAGTCGGAAAGGCCGGAAGAAGCGGAGGGAGCAAGAGTCCAGTTGGCAGCCATGGATGTTCTAGTGGACCAGCGTGGCTCCTGTACTTCCTGTCGTGGAGCAGATTAATAAATTCATTGTGGGCCAGGAGTGAGTCTACCAACTCAGTTATATTGTTATATTGTTTTCTCTCCCAAGTGCTTAGTATAGTACTCTGCACATAGTAAGCATTCAAAAAACATGATTGATTGATTGATTTCATTTGGATATGAAAGAATTCTGCAGGATATCAAAAAAAACCCAACAAACCAACAACCAGATGCCAATCCAATATGGGCTACTTTCCAGTGTAAACCTCCACCGGTATTAGAATCTTGAAGAATGTCAAAATTCCCGGATTTCCGGTTTATATGCTAAGAGCCAGAAGTAGGAAGGGAAAGTTTTGCTTAGGTGTTAGCACCGGCTCTTCTTCAGCATATGACAAAACGAGGAAATGACTCAGGATTTCAAATCCTATTTATTTCTACATATAAGAAGAAAGGGCAGAGATCCGATGGCATAAACGATTGTGGGATTTCACTATTCTCTACCATGGCAAGATATGAATTGGATTCCTCCTGGATCGACTCCCGAGGAACATAGCTACCTAGTACTCCCACAGTTTGCCACGTGCCTTCCACACACCATTAGGTTCAACAGAAAGACCTCTGCTGAACTTCAATTATAAGACTAGTTCTGAGAACAGCATCAGCCCTCATCTGGTTTATCCACAGGTCTTATTCAAGCATCTGCCATCAAGAGTAGACCTGGGCTTTGGTAATTACTAAAAAACACTGGACAACCTGAGAAGTTTAGGGAAATGCTGACTAGCAGTGTGGCCTAGCAGAAAAAAACCCACACGTTTGAGAGTCAGAGGACTTGGGTTCTAATTCTGGCCCTGCCTTTTGCCTGCTGTGTGACCTTGGGCACATTACATAACGTCTCTGGGCCTCGTCCCCGATACATTATCTATCCACTCCTTCCTGCTGTAACTGAGATCTGTCTTGCTTCTGATGAGCCTGCAATTCCTACTACTCTTTTTCAAAATGCCTTCTCCTACTTTTAGCAATTCACATGGAAGGACGGAGGAATCAACTTCCCTCTCCCTCTTAAAATACTTTCACACTATACCACCACCCATCCTTTGCCCAACATTCAAAGCCCTTGTCATCTGCCTCTACTCACCTACTTAACAACTAGTCATTGTCATTCTGATCCTACCTCTGCACTACTCTATGACTTTAATGTCTTTTTTTCTCTTTCCTTCTGTCACTCATCACTGCTCTTTATTATTATTTTAACAACAATAATAGCAATAATAGTATCTGTTGAGTGCTTATTATGTGCCAAGCACTTTACTAAGCACTGGGGAAGATTCAAGATAATCAAATCAGACCTAATCCCTGTTCCTTTCCCACACGGGGCTCACAGTCTAAATAGGAGTGAGAATAGATAATGTTGACTTCAATATCCACAATGATGACACCGTGGACCTGTGGCTGCCTGTTTTCATACACTAGTCACCTCTCCTGATTTCTTCATCTGTACCCGTCAGCTCTCTAAACCAATTTGAACCCAGACTGGATCTCATCTTCACCAGGTACAGGTACACAAGAAAAAGGTGCAAAATTTCTGTCCTCTGCCACTATAACTACCACTCAACCAATCGTATTTATTGAACACATACTGTATACAGAGTATTCTACTAAGCACTTGGGAGAGTACAATAAGACAATGTTGGGAGATACATTTCCTGTTCACAAGTTTGTCTAGAGGGAGTTGACTCCCAACTGCAACCTCTAACGGACCATCTCTTCCAGATCACTTTACCCTCAAAAACTCTTTTTGCCCCCACCGAGACCGCAGACCTCTGGACTTCTCCTAAACTATCATCCTTTTCCTGGGCTTCTTTCCTTTCCCTCAATGCAAAAACCCATGGCCTCACCACCAATGACCAGCCCTGGATCACCCTATATTCTGCTTCTTTGGCTCCTATATTTATGAAGCTGAGCACTGCAAGTGGGATACTTATGGAGTCTCCCAGTAAGAACAATGGGTAAGCCTCAGTCCTGAGTATGAGGATTGAAAGCCTGAAAGAACTGATAATGGTTTCATGAAACCACTTGCATTTTCTCTTCCCAGAAACATGAACAAGTAAACGTGGTAATCTAGAATCTACGCCAACTTCTGCCCCGAAAAAGTTCTCAGAAGAGAATACACAGTGGGAATTAGATGAGGTCCCTTTACCTCTGGGGGTTTACAATCTCAGATTATAAATGGGGAGAAAGGATTGGGGACAGACACATCAGGAATGAGGAATCATTAAAACACAACAAAGACAAATACACAATATAAGAAGAAAATCAGTAGGGTGTTGGGGTTAGAGGAGCAGGGTTTTAGCTGCCTCAGGATTCAGGGCACACCTACAGCCACCAGTTTTCCCAGGTTTTTATGGAGGCTTCATGCTATGGCTGTGTGTGGGAACAGATTATATTCCTGCTCCAGTGAATACAGAGTGTGCCCACAGCTGGGAACCTTGGTGGGGAATGGAAGGTAGCGGTTACCATAATGTGTTTCTTAGCAGCGATGGAGGGGTCTCAGAGGGCACAGCAGCAGCTTTGAACCCCCGCCTAGTTCACACAGTGAATCCTGCAGCAGGGACCCTGTGTCTGACCTGATTTTCCTGCATCTTTCTTAGCACTAGGCATATAATAAATCCTTAACAAATGTTTTAGATTATGAATTAAACCCAGGCATCTAAATTTGCAATAAGTAAATTCCATTTAATTTTTGTCAAAGAAATCTAGCCTGTGCAGTTCAGACCCGGTTAGTACCGCTCTGCTCCAAAATTCATTTTTAGAAGCACATTGAATCGGCACACAACCACCATGTATTTTGAATAGAAATAGAAAGCTTAACCTCTCCTCTTTTGGGCCTAATGATATCGGATCTACTTTTACAGGAATGCAAGTTTCAGAAATAGCCAGTCATACCCTGACATTATTGGGTGAATAAAAAGAAAAAAATGTCTTACTGAGCTAATATCTATGAGGTAGAAAGTTGGTCCTGTTATGATTGTGGGTTCATTCCAGGTGATGTTAATGTTGTGAGGTGATGTAGCCATTACAATTACATTTTCCGGAGGACCATCTGGAGCTACAAAAACAGAAACACAGTTACTGAATGTGCAGCACAAATTGCCCACCATCCTCACAGAAGATAAAATCAGCCATTGTTATCACACCAAGTTTAAGCAAAGTTTCCATACTTTCCCAAGGTACAGAGGGAACCGTTGAAACTTTAAGCTGCACTCATTAAAAATTAGCTACACCACACTGCAAGACACCAGAGCTTCCACATGGGAGTTAAGCTATGATGGAGGCACATGATACTTAAAAGCCTTGAAAATATGGATTTTTCATGCAAAAACTATACCCGGATAGAGAGATTCCCCCTCCCCCACCCTTTCCATGTATAAAAAGAGCAGTTTTGGCAACATTCCCTGTAAAAATGGCTTGGGAACCTAGTTGAAGGAAGTAATCTCCATTGAGATTAGGGAGAGTGGCAGAATCAATCAACTGATCAATAGTATTCATTGAGCAGTTACTGTGTGCAAAGCGCTGTACTAAGCATTAGAGAGAGAACAGTATAACAGAGTTGGTAGACATGTTCCCTGCCCAAGAACCAACTGGTGCCATGATTAGACTGTAAGCCCATCAAAGGGCAGGGACTGTCTCTGTTACCAATTTGTACATTCCAAGCACTTAGTACAGTGCTCTGCAAGTGCTTCCTTAGTAAGCGCTCAATAAATACTATTGAATGAATAAAGCATCTCACCTCACTTCTCTCCTACAAGCGAGCCCACACACTTTGCTCCTCTAGTGCGAACCTTCTCACTGTGCCTCTATCTCACCTATCTTGCTGCTAAACCCTAGCCTACATCCTGCTTCTGGCCTGGAACACCCTCCTTCCTCAAATCCAACCGCCCCATGTGGGACGGGGACTATATGCAGGCCGATGGAGTTGAATCTACCTCAGCGCTTAGAGCAGAGTAGTGACTACTAACACTACAACTCACAATGACAAATGGTGCAACTCTATGTCCACAGGAGTATCAGTCACTCAAGGGTATTTAGTGAGTGCTTACTGTGTGCAGACCTGTACTAAGCACTTGGGAGGGTAATAATAATTAATAATTATGGAATTTGTTATTATGTGCCAAGCACTGTTCTAAGCGCTGGGGTCGATACAAGGTAATCAATCAGGTTGTCCCATGTGGGGTTCACAGTCTTAATCCCCACTTTACAGATGAGGTAACTGAGGCACAGAGAAGTGAAGTGGCTTGCCTAAGGTCACATAGCAGACAAGTGGTGGAGCCGGGATTAGAACCTACTTCCTCTGACTCCCAAGTTTATGCTCTTTCCACTAAGCCACGCTGCTTCTCAGTGTAGTGTATACTACAGTGGAGTAGGTAGAGACAATCTCTGCCCACTAGGAGCTTACAATCAACGGCCTCAAAATTGAGCTGTGGATTCATTTAACTCTAGATTCACATTTCCATCAGACCCCAATTTTGACTCTGCAGGCAAAGGCTGGGCTCAGCCTGGGCTATGAGCAAGCTGGGGGAAAGGAGGACAACAGGTCTCTGGTCCATGTAGGATTCTGTCAGTTCTGCAATTATAAAGGCATAAGTATTGGAGTATGATAAAATGGAGAAGGTCATATATTTTGGAATTTATCCATTTAATGAAAAATACTTTAGCAGATGAGAGTTTATCATTTTTAATAAAATTTAATTGGCTTATAAATAATACTTTTTCATGGGTTCTGTATTGCTACAAAATAGCTTTTCTGTTTGAAGGTTTATTTGTCAATTTTTTACCCAGATTTTAGCTTAGCTGACTGAATTCTCAAATTTAAAAGTGCCTTGTTTTTAATTAAAAAAAACCCTGACCCCATGAATTTTCAAATTTCTTTTCATATTTACATACCACTTAAGTAATAGATAAGTTATATTTTATCCATTTAAAAGTAGCAGGAACAATTTCCACATTGCCAAAAAATTTCAGAATGCATTATGAAATAAATGCAGTCCACATTTATTTCACCTACTCCATCTGGGAACATTCCCAATTTTTAAATTTCCATTAGACAAAAATATTTCTGACTATATTAGAATATGTACATGAATTTTATTCACATAACATTTTGAAGACCTACTGAACCGCTATATAAATGGAATAAAAAGTTAGGGATTACTTCCCTTCAAAAAAGTCTACTTGTAAACTGAAAATGGGAAATTAGGTTGCTCTTAATGCTATCCCCCTACTAGACATTGTTGAGAAACTTTGTTTGTCTCACTGGAAACTGTCAAATATTGATTTAAGATTGTTTGTGAAATGAGTCTGGTCAGTAATGGGGTAAGATATCACGATACCCTTTCTCTTATAAATCACAGCAATTTGCTCAGTAGGAGTGACCTATCCGTAGTCTCTCATTCTCTCATAATCCAATCACTTCCTCTCCTAAGCACTTTTCTCCTGGTTTTCACAATAATGCATTTTCTGTAACTAACAACCATCATTTCCTGATTATCATGCTTCTATCCTTGCAGAGGAATGTGGGTCTTATGTGGGTCAGGGTCATCTTTGCCATCCATCTGCGTCTTGATGCGAAGGCAGCAGTTAAATGTGTTAGCAGAAAGGTGAGTTTGGATAGTCCATCTCTGGAAAGAGCTTCTCAAAATCCTGATGATCTAGAATGATTAAGAATTACGAATCCCTGAAAGGTTTAAAACTGCACTTTATATAAAGTATATTGAAAGTCTTCTTTCAGTAGAAATAAAACTTGAATTGGAATGTTTCTGTTTTTGTCTAAAGCTCTCTCTCTCTCTCTGTATATATATAATCTCTCTCTCTCTCTCTATATATATATATATACACACACACATACATTTGCACATTTGTGTGTGTATTTATATATATATAAATAAATAAATAAATAAAAAAAAAACATATATATATACACATATAATAAGCACTAGAATTAAACACTCTAAAAGCAATGCATGTGGTAGAGTGAATAGGGCACTGTATAGATACAATTCCTATGATTGAGAAGTTGGGTCATTTCCATCATGAAAAACATTTAAAATGTGCCCTTGATAATCACATAACAATTGCAGTCAAGAATTTCTCAGATAAAGTTATTACTTGTTGAGTGTGGAAAATGATACACACTATTAGTTAGCATTAGATCTGTTTTCATGTCAACCTTCCTCCATGAACTGAGTTTGTGTCCCAATCTATTTTACAAAGTAAGTGCTCAACAAATACCAACATTATTATTCTTATTATTATTACATGGACAAAATCTATCTTTCATTTCTGACATAGCTAGTGTTGAATGAGTGATCTAGCCATGCAAAATCATGTATTATATGGTTGGATAATTAAACACCAAAATCATAATATCATCGAGGTTCTTTCTGGATGCACACCTACCATGTGGTAGAGCGGCTTTGGGGTTACAGAGATACTTTCTTCATGGCAGGTAACTTTCCAAGACTCTAAGCAAGCATCTTATGACTTTTTCTCTACAATGGGACTCTGGGAGAGGATCATCAAATTTAGGGATTCACTCCAGAATTTTTTGGTCTGAGTTGGAGAGGATTTTGGTAGCTCTGAAACAAATTGAATTCTGGAGTTTTCTCTCCCCCTTCATATCCTTTTCGTCTAGACTGCAAGCTCCTTGTGGGCAGGGATCGTTTCTTCCAACCCCATTGTACTGTACTTTCCCAAATGCTTAGAAGACTGCTCAGCACATTGTAATCACTCAATAAATACCATTGATTGATTAATATCCTATTAGAATACGTAGACAGGTTTTTTTAAATCTCCTAAGTGTTCAGCATAAAGCATAAACTCAAGTTAATTGCTATACATTGAATAATTAATTAATAATCAGTCATATTCATTGAGCATTGACTGTGTACAGAGCACCGTCCTATGCACTTGGGAGAGTAACTACCACCTCTGTTATATAGTTTAGTAGGTGCCAACTTTGTTATATTGTACTCTCATCATCATCATCATCATCATCATGATTGGGGTATTTAATAATGTTGGTATTTGTTAAGCGCTTACTATATGCAAAGCGCTGTTCTAAGAGCTGGGGGGATATAAGGTGATCAGGTTGTCCCTCATGGGGCTCACAGGCTTCATCCCCATTTTACAGATGAGGTAACTGAGGCCCAGAGACGTGAAGTGACTTTCCCAAAGTCACACAGCTGGCAAGCAGCCGAGCCGGAATTAGAACCCATGACCTCTGACTCTCAAGCCTTGGTTCTACCCCCTGAGCCACGCTGCTTCTCGTTTGTTAAGCACTTACTATGTGCCAAGCACTGTACTAAGCAATGGGGTAGATACAAGATAATCAGGGTGGACACAGTCCCTGTCCCACATAGGACTCACAGTTTTAATCCCCATTTTATAGATGAGGAAAGTGAAGCACAGAGAAGTGAAGTGACTTACCCTAGGTCACGCAGCAGACCAGTGGCTGAGTCTGAATTAGGCTCATGCTCTTTCTACTAGGCCACGCTACAGTGCTTTGCACATGGTAAGTCTTCATGTACAATTGATAGATTGATAAAGGCTTAAGAGGTCACAGCAGGGAGATGCAGCTTGTGCCAGAGATGGTAACAATAGAGAACTGTTACTGGGGAAAGATAGGTACAGACTTATGAAACATGAAAACATCAGAGAGGCCAAGTGGGCACGATATGAAAAGAATGGAAGGATGGACTCTCCCCATCTAGACTGTAAGCTAGTTGTGGGCAGGAAACCTCTGCTAATTCTGATGTACCGTGCTCTCATAAGTGCTTAGTACAGTGCTCTACACATAGTAAGCACTCAATAAATACTACTGATTGATTCATAAAGATCAAATTATGAAGTGGGAAGAACAATCTGATTCACAAGAGGAATGAGTAGTTTTGAATGGGGTGGCGAAGAACTGGCAGGGAATGGTCAAGCTTCAGATCAATCAGGTAATCATATTTATTGGACACTTACTGTGTGCAGAGCACTGTACTCAGCTCTTGGGAGAATACAATATGACAGTTGGGAGACATGTTCCCTGCCCGCAATGAGCTTACACCTTTACATGATGAAAGCATGGATTCTATCGAACCCTGGCAAAGACACTTACCTCTTTCCTGCTTACCACCACCATTACCCACTGCCTGAGACACATTCTGGATCCCTTTCTGAGTTATCTCAGCTGAACCAGTGGATTGCTTTCCCTGAGTAAGCACGCTGCTTTCACAGACAACTCAAGGAATAGGGTTGACTTTTTTTTTTTTAAAGAGGAAAGACTTTTCTAAATCTGATAACCAACCGCCAGAGTGTCTCTTGGTGGCTAGGGAGTTTGCTCCTGTAACCTTTTGTTGAATAGAAAGAGATTTCATTTAATGTTTTACACCACTCACTGTGGATGGATTTCTCGATTATTGAGTTTCCTCGCATCCATAGACGCCTGTAGAGTAATGTCAGAAAACTCATTTGGAATCCAGCTTAAATGTTTAGGTTGCCATTATATGGGTCTATCTGTGCTTAGATATCGACAGAGATGTCTTGGTATTTATTCTCAAGCTGCCTGATTATTTTCAAGTTAGAATAATAGTGATATTTGTTAAGAGATTACTATGTACTAAGGAGTGAGGTAAGCGTTGGGGTAGATAAAAGGTAATCAAGCCACACAAGGGAATCCCACTCTTAGTAGGAGGGAGAACAAGTATTGAACACCCATTTTTCAGATAAGGGTACTGAGGCACAGAGAAGTTAAGTGACTAGCCCAAGGCCACACAGCAGGTACCTGGAGGGGTTAGGATGTCAGTGGAGGGTCACAGCTGACCCTAAATCAAGATGTTTTTTCAATACCTCTTTCAATTTTAAAATTTTATCAGTTTTTTTGTGCATTGGAATTGGTAACCAAAAAAAAAGTCTTTACCAGGTTCTTTTCATCATTTCATTCTTTGTGATGCTATCAATCACTTGGAATTTAATATAACATTGGCATTCAAAAGTATTGAGTTATTCTAAATTTCTCATAGAGCCGCAATAGGAGGAAAATCACAGAACTACTGAATAGAAAGAGAAGCTGAAGATTTGAAAAGAGTAGAGAAACTAAAACATGGAACGATTGGGTGAGGCTTATTTGAAAAGGCAAAATTCCCATGAGGAAAGAATAAGATGATGTTTCTGATTATTTAAAATTGAGCTTCCATGGGAAATGATGGTAGAATGCAAGTAAAGCTTTTCTAATGTGGAAGGATTTAGCTGAGGTGCCTTCTCCCAGAAGAGTGATCAAAGTCAGGGGCAAGGTGGGAAGTCAAAAAGTGCATGGGAATCCAGAACAGGCCCTCTAACGCCCTCTGAATGGAAATATTTTATAGCATTTACATGATTTAATAGGAATACAGCTAATGTTCCCAGAGTAAATCATTTCCAATCTCACCGCTGGCGGCAGCAAATAGATCCTTCTCGGGTTTCCTGGAGGTGGAACGACAGAATGAGGCTTTTCTGGTTGTGTATTTTTCTTTTTCAATAAGTCAATTGATGCACCTCTTTGCATTTATCTTTTGAATTTATATTGTAGTTCCTCCAGAGAAGGGGTCATCTCATCTCCAGGATTTTTAAAGAGTTACCTCTATTGTATGGTTCTACTACATTCTAATTTAAAGTATGGCTATTATTAATATCCATAAATAATTCTTTTGATACTTCTTTTTTTCTTGTCCTCAACAAAATAGAAAGCTCTAGGACAACTTCTTTCTGTTTGGATTCTCTCCTTTTTAGATCATGAAGTTACATTCCTTAGAAACTTCTTTGATGAGACATGTTTTGTTGAATTTTTTACCCAACAGATGTTTGGGTAGTTAAAATTCCTCATGAGTATGGTATCCTGTGGTGTTCACAACCTCAAGTGTTGCTCCAGGAATTTTCCCTTGTTTCTGTCTTCCAGTCTTGGTGGTCCATAATAGATTCACATCAGATTTTTTTTTCACACCACATTTCACACCTAAACTTCTCTCTCTCAAGATGTACAGGTCCTTTAAACTATAAATACTTCTACTCTACACTGGACAGGGATCCTACCAATTATTCTCCCTTTCCAATTTCCACCATTATTTCATTCAAACCAGTAAGTTTGAAGACTCCAAGCTTGGTAAAAAATCTGCTCTCAATAGAAAATTTCTATCATTAAATCATATTTTAATTTTGATGGTGTCTACACTTGATCCTGGACATCTAAAAGTTTGAGTCCTTAAATATAGCTTTTCCAAAAGTTAATTTTCCTTTGAACTCCTTTCATAACTTTAGATGAACTCTCTACTCTGGAATATTAAAATGACCATTTAGGTTAAACAAAAATGTCTTGTCTTTCCATCTGTGTAAAACCCACAAAATTCCTGATAATTTGTTAAACAAAATGTGGTCATTTCAATTGAGAAGCAGTATGGTCTAGTGGATAGAGCACAGACATGAGACTAGCTCTGCCACTTGTCACCGTGTGACCTCGGACAAGTCATTTAACTTCTCTCTGTCTCAGTTACCTCATATATAAAATGGGGATTAAGACTGTGAGGAGGGACAAGGACTGTGTCCAACCATATTAGCGTATATCTACCCCAGTGCTTACTACAGTGCCTGGTACACAACAAGTGCTTAACACGTACCATAAGAAGCCTAAAAAAAGAAACCTGCATAACCAAATGGATTAGCACAGAATGCATTCAATTTCTTCTGTTAGAGTCCTTTGTTGCTGATGTTCATTTTTAATAATTTTTAAAAATATTTTTAAAAATAAGATTGATCATGATTTTTGCACCCTCACTTTGCGACAAAATACCAGATACATGGCTTTTTTCTTAATCATTAATCTCTAAACAACTTTTCTTTTTTCAGGTCACTTCACTTGGCTATGTTTATTCCCTTCTTTGTTAAGTGCAAAATATTGAAGATCAGTGAGATTCTGTGTGCAAGTAGGCTAAAAATAATATAATAATGTTGGTATTTGTTAAGCACTTACTATGTGCAGAGCACTGTTCTAAGCGCTGGGGGAGATACAGGGTAATCAGGTTGCCCCACGTGAGGCTCACAGTTAATCCTCATTTTACAGATGAGGTAACTAAGGCACAGAGAAGTGAAGTAACTTGCCCACAGTCACACAGCTGGCAAGTGGCAGAGCAGGGAGTTGAACCCATGACCTCTGACTCCGAAGCCCAGGCTCTTTCCACTGAGCCACACTGCTTCTCTGTGTATACTAATATACATAGTTATATAAATATATATATGTATATATGTATATACATACCCACACATACACACATATGGTACTCTCCCAAGTGCTTAATGCAACGCTCTGCACAAAGTAAGCACTCAATAAATACGATTGATATATATACATATATATGTGCAGGTCTATGTAAATACATAAATACATACACACAACATACACACTCTCACACACAAATGTGTATATATGTCCTTTGTTTTCCAATATAAAACAATGACGGTGAAGTTCATCTAGGAATACGAGCGCAGATAAAAAGGCCAATGGGATGGTCCCAGACAAACTGGAACCATAAAAGGGTCATCCCTTGTTGTATGCAATTTGCGTTTGCGGCATCTGGTGCAGATTTCTCTTTGGCCTCATTATCTCTGAAGAAATTGATGTGACTGACGTCCTTCCGCACTGACTGCAAGTAAAATATTTCTAGAGCGCTCAGGACTCCTCTTACTTTTCAAATTTCTTGTTTAACGTAATACTCCTTACCTTGTCAATATCCTCCATTCTCTTTTTTCCAAACCAATCTCTTAGGGATTATGAATCCCTAATCTTTGAACCAATAAACGGTCATACAATTCAGAGAATGATTACACCTGCCATAGCACTCATGTATATATATTGTGCCCTGAATTATTCATTTGGACAACTCAAGTTATATTTTTATAGCTCTCTCCTCCATTGGAATGTAAACTCCTTGAGGACAGGGAACATGTTCTATCTTTATTTTGTACTTCCCAAGGATGAAGCAAAGTATACCATACTAACCAAATTTCAATACATGCCTTAGCTATGTATTTGATGACTACCTGCTTAGTGTGTCATGCATCTATTGTAAGGTTACTCAGATATAGATTCCAATGAAACAAAGAGGCCCCTTTTAAAATGTCTCATCAATAATCGTAATGTTGGTATTTGTTAAGCGCTTACTATGTGCCGAGCACTGTTCTAAGCGCTGGGGTAGACACAGGGGAATCAGGTTGTCCCACGTGGGGCTCACAGTCTTAATCCCCATTTTACAGATGAGGTAACTGAGGCACAGAGAAGAAGTGACTTGCCCACAGTCACACAGTTGACAAGTGGCAGAGCTGGGATTCGAACTCATGACCTCTGACTCCAAAGCCCGTGCTCTTTCCACTGAGCCACGCTGCTTCATTACCTGCAGCAACCAAGTGCAGCTCACTGTATTGGGTCGGGTAGACCCCCACAGTTTACTTTCTCTACCCACTCACTGCTGATGAACAGTTTTGAGAATGTAAAGAGAATGACTCGATAAAGAGCCATGATGGAGAACTATCGGGGTATGTGTCATCACTGAACAGCTCATGACTGCCCATTCCCATCCCTCAATCTGTTCTATGCCCAATTTAGAAAAATGCTTGGCAGGCTCTCTCTGCTCTAGGATGAGAAAAACATGTATCCACTTCAAGAGGATTGGACATGTGCATCAAACTCACCCATCCATAGCTGGACAAAGACACGTACAAAGAAAATTTTCACTGTTCCTTCCCCCTGCTTTTTTATAATAATTAAATTAAAGCATTGCCAGGAAACATGAAAGGAAAGGTAAGCAGAGGCAAAACGTCTGGAACATTTTGGCCTCAGGAATAAGAATATGATTTGGGAAAATGAGGTGCATGAAGTTAAAGAGATGGCTAAGATGTGCTATTAGGGACTATTCTATTCTCCCAAATAGAGTATCAGACACACTCAGAAAGTCAAAACTATACATCTGTTTTTCTCTATTACCCTCGAGTAAGTACCTTAACAGTTTTTTGTTGATAAAGAGAGTGAAACTTTTTAATCAGTGGCTATTACTGAATTCATGTTGCTTGGACTGACAGCCATTTATCAAGCACATAAATGGATCACGGGGTAACGGGAGATGAGTTCAGTGTCATGCTGCAATTCAGCAAAATGTTCAGAAGGCCATTTTGTTGCGTTAGTTACAGGATTTAATCTAAAACTTTCAAGAACTGTCCCAAACTAATTACAGCCTAGCAGGAAAATCTTGTAAAGCTAAAAGGGAACAAAGATTGAATCCCACTTACACGGTTCCACCCACATTCATATTTTCTCAATGTGCATATTTTTCTGTGCCTGAGTTTAGCACTGGGAAGTCCTGAAGCAATCAAAACAATTTTAATGTGCCTTTGAAGGGATTCCCATTGTAAAACAGCCACAAAAATTTTGTTATACTTAATAAAGAGCACTGATAATCACCATAACAAAGCTCCAAAAACATGATACATACATTCCACCATTTGGGATATGGTTAAAGCGAAGGCCAGAGTGAATATATATATATGTTCTTCTACATACATATATATATATATATATATACTTATACATAGACATATATGTATATTCTTATGTGTGTGTGTGAATGTGTGTGTGTCGTGTGCGAGCGTGTATGTGTGTGTATACATATACTGAAGAATGTTTTAAAACGTCACTTACAGCCAGGTAAAGTTTGTGTAGAAATCCAAACTGAGTTGTTTCCATAACCGGCATTTGTGCTCGCTGCTACTTGGAATCTATACCATCTGAATTTCTTTAGTCCATGTACTGTTTCCTCTTCAAAGTCAACTTCAGACAGGTATTGGTTTTCCTGATATTCAACACATTCTTCAGATTCCCAGTCATCACAGTGGAGGGATCTCAATTGTATAGTGATCTTATAGTTTTGAAAATAGCCAAGAATAGTTTCAGGTTTGAGCCAGGTCAAAGTTACACTAGTTGATTGGATGTCGGAAAAAGCAATATCTCTGGGAGCACTGGGAACTGAAAATTAAAACATACAAAATTAAACAGGATATAATTAGGTTCATCAGACATTTTATAAAAATCTCTCTGCAAATACAAAGCAAAATTAGTTCCATTACCTCTAATTTTAAGAGATTGTCCATTACCTATGTATTAAATTCACTATTACATTCTAATTTAAGAAAATATTGCACATGTACACAGTTAACAGGATATATGGTTGGATAAAAACAAAATTTTGAATAGCACCAATGCTTGTGTGTCATTCCTTCCATTTGGGACCTTCCTTTCTTTCAGGAAATCTCAAATGACCTAGAATCTTTAGGTCATTTAGAATCCTTTAGAATCATTTAGAATCTTTAGAATGCAGTTTTCCAGGAAATACCCAGTGGTCATATAGCATTTTTCTAAACCCTGTAAATTGTTATAGTTTAAATGTATGTGGAGGAAAAATACATATTCATGAGGGTGCGTAAAAAAACAAATATATTACTTTTTAAATCAGTAAAGGTGATTTAAACTGTATAGAAAGTCAGAAATCTAGTAAGACGATCATGGCATAAGCAAAGAACAAATTGTTTTCATCTGTGTGCGTGCATATGAACATACAGTACTTTGCATATCATATTTATTTTAAGCCAGCAGAATTCTTTCCATCACTGGAGCACATGAGATCTTGTTTAGTGACAAGAATTTATCCAGTGAACCAATACCATGAGCGATAGGTACTATATGGTAAACATGCTGTGTTGTTTTATCCTCTTGTTCTCGCATCCTGAAGACAAAGTCTAAGTGTGCAACATTGGGATAGAGTACGGGATAAAATGAAAGATACAGGAAAGAGAAACTGTGAAATAATAACTATGAGAGGTAATAATTTCATGTAAACTGTATGCTAATATCATACTTAACTACACTGGGACCACCTGATGATTTTATAAATGATTGCAATTCTCTGCAATTTCCATGTTTCTCTGTCACATTCCCCATGGAAATAAACTAAAATTCTCCCCATGACATAATCTCAAAACAGAAATAAAAGTATTCCTTCCCTCACCTAAATTTGTAAAAGTCACTGCTGAAATGAACCCATGACACTCATAAATTAAGAAGGAAATCTCAAAAATCCATAACAAATGAATCATGACTTTCTCCCTAACTTTGTTCTTCACGATGACCGATTTATATACAGTTAGCCTCAGGATCAAAGACAACATTCCTAATGATACTTTTTCCCTCACCGAGACAGTCACCCCAATTCTGATTACTAGAAGTCAAATGTGGTGCTAGGGCAAATCCAGGTCTCCCAGCAACAGAGAAGGTTTATAACAACTGCCCTGTGTATCCTGAGTTTGGTCAGAAGCTTGATAACAGGCTGGTATTACATTCTATTATTTAAGATTCCCCATGGATACACTGTCCTTATTCCTTTAATTTGCTATCCCCCTTTCTATCCATGAATTGCTGGACAGGATGCTACCAAAATAATTCAATTATAGCAGCTAACTCTGTGCAACTGCTGTCTATCCTTGATGGCAGATTTGTAAAATGCCTTGGGCTTCTCTATGCTAATTGTCAGTTCTAATACTCGGATTCTTCTGAGAAGCTGTTTCCAATCATCTGCTTGTCTTGTGTGTTTGCTTTCAGAGCACTGAACACAACGTGTAGGAGTTCCTATATGTGATTCAAGAATTGTGATAAGGCTCTCAGCCTGTTAAACTGAGTTAGTCTCTCTGATGGCGAGGCTAGTCTGACACCAACTTTCAGATTTCCTTGTTGCTTTAAAGGAGATCAGGGCCAGCTTCATATACTTGACCAACCCAAGATGGAGATATCCTTATAGTTCACTATTTCCCCTATTTATCATTTATTTTAATTTCTATCTGTCCCTGCAGATGGTAGGCTCCTTATAGGCAGGGACCATGTCTATCAACTCTATGTCACTGAACTTTCCCAAGCGCTTAGTTCAGTACTCCGCCCCCAGGAGGTGCTCAATAATTATTACTGAGACAACATTACACAGTGCTACGTATGCATGATTTCACAAGATATCACTTCATTGTGCTGCATGTTCACAGAGCATATCATAATGACATCACATACAACATTTTGGGTTACTCTGTCAGAAGACTGTTTCTCCTCTCCTGCCCCACGTGGGGCTCAAGCAGATTGGGTTGGACCCAATCCCTGTCCGATATGGGGCTCACAGTCTCTATCCCCATTTTCCAGATGAGGTGACTGAAGCACAGAGAAGTGAAGTGACTTGCCCAAGGTCACCCAGCAGACAAGTGGTGGAGCTGGGGTTAGAACCACGACCTCTGACTCCCAGGCCTGTCCTCTATCCACCTCACCGTGCTGCTTCTCTAGTACAGTACTCTATGCATAATATGAATGCAATAAATATCATGGATTGATCATTTATAAATACCACAAAGAGGCCCTGAATTTCTCCTATCTGAATTGCGGTAAAGACATCCTCTGAGCCCCATGGTCATCTGATGCCAAAGTGGAATTCTGATAATAATAATAATAGTAGTAGTAATAATAATAATATTTTAAGTGCTTACTATGTACCAAGCACTATATTAAATGCTGGGATAGTTAAAATATAATCAGGTCCCACAAGAGGCTCACAGTCTAAACAGGAGGGAGAAAAGTTATAAAATCCCCATTTTGCAGTTGAAGGAACTGAGGCATAGGGAGGATAATGACTTCCCAAGGTCACACAGCAGGCAAGTGGCAGAGTCAGGATTAGAATCCGGATCCTCTGGCTCCCAGGCCTGTGCTTTTTCCACTGTGACACCTTGCATCTTATAATAATAATAATGTTGGTATTTGTTAAGCGCTTACTATGTGCAGAGCACTGTTCTAAGCGCTGGGAAGATACAGAGTAATCAGGTTGTCCCACGTGAGGCTCACAGTCTTCATCCCATTTTATAGATGAGGGAACTGAGGCACAGAGAAGTTAAGTGACTTGCCCACAGTCACACAGCTGACAAGCGGCAGAGCCGGAATTTGAACCCATGATCTCTGACTCCAAAGCCCGGGCTCTTTCCATTGAGCCACGCTGCTTCTCTGATTATCTTATGGTACGTGATAAATGATATTATTCAGTAAATGGTTCAGGAGAACTCTACCTCACTAAAGAGTAATAAGATTCCACTATAGCTTCTGGGTCAACAATCTCTTCCTTCTTGAATATGGTGATAATGATGTGTGAAGTCTTGTGACATTTTCCCAGTAATTAATAAACTGACTTCAGCCCATGCTGTCAACTGATGGGAGCATTTTCTCTTACATGTTTCATATACTAGTTTATAACAGCTCAGAAAGTATATCGTCCAGCTCAGGAGCTTTGTAATTCTTCAAGTTCTGAATCGCATTCTTGGTAAGCTCACCGTGGGCCGGGAAGTTGTCCACATGGAGTGTCTTTATTTTTGTCTCCCAAGCACCTAATACAGGGCTCTGCACTCAGTAAATGCTCAATAAATCTGACTGAACGATTTCCAGTGGAAGAGTGACACATCGCAGACTGGCAATCAGTATTTATTTATTTGAACCCGATTGTTTTCCTTTTCCACATGTTTACAGATTGAATTATAATTTGCTAATGGGTAACATTTAACATTTAATTAGAACGTACCCGATATAGAACATTATTCCTTGGGGAACCAAGGAAGAGGTAAGAGCATCCCTCTATTCCACCTCCCCTTAGTCTCCATTTGAACTCACTTTAGGTCGCTGTTTCTAGTGGGGAATGGGCACCTTTTCAAATGATGTTTTACAGTTGCCAGACAGCCAAGAAGTTGTATCTAATGTACAGTGAGCTTGGAAAGCCATGGCCAGGCTGGGTAGGAAAACAACATCTTGCTTCCGTTGAAACATCATCCCAGGTCAGGAACAAAAGAAAAAGTGGGGATGAAAGCCAGCTTGTTCAAGGATGCCCAAATCCCCACAACCTCTGAATCCCTGAGTAGGGTTAAGCTGACCTGGGCTGAGCTGAATGAAAGTACAAACTACGTCAAAGGCTTAATGGGGAAAGAATGAGATTTTGTAAGTAAGAAGCAGCTGGGATGGAGATGCCCTGGTCCTCTAAAGATCAGACTGTAAGCCCGTCAGTGGGCAGGGATTGTCTCTATCTGTTGCCGAATTGTACATTCCAAGCGCTTAGTACAGTGCTCTGCACATAATAAGTGCTCAATAAATACTTCTGAATGAATGAATGTCTGGATAATAATAATAATAGTAATAACGACAATACTAATAGGGGTATTTGTTAAGTTATTACTATGTGTCAAGACTGTAAGCTTCTTGTGGGCAGGGAATGTGTCTCATTGTAATGTTTACTGTTGCTCTGCACTCAGTAAGTGCTCAATAAATATGCTTGAATGAATAGATGGATATATTAAGCACTGAAGTAGATACAAGATAAGATACAAGATACAAAGTGCCAAATGGGGCTAAAAATCTAAGTAGGAGGGCGAACAAGTCTTAGAACCCTTAAGATCAGGGTGGGCAGGGAACTGTCTACCAACTCCGTTGTATTGTACTCTACCAAGTGCTTAGTACAGTGCTCTGCACACAGTAACTGCTCAATAAATATGATTGGTTTTGCCGATGAGGCAACTGAGGCACAGAGGAGGTGAGTGACTTGCCCAAAGTCACACAACAGGCAAGTGGCAGAACTGGGATTAGAACACAGGTCCTTTGACTCCTAGTCTCATGCTCTTTCCACTAGGCCAAGCTGCTTCTCGTCTGCATTACTCAAGTTGACTAATATTGTTCAGTACTGTTTAATGTGGAAAACCTTTCTTGGTAAATAGAGGTGTGCCAAAAAACTTTCATGTGCTTACAAGGAAGATGATAGGCCAACATTAAATAGTCCACTGGGAATTCAAGACTCCCCAGCTTTAATCACCACTCTCTCCCTTTATCACCACATATATGTTTCTGTAACTCAATATAATAATAATTGTGGTATTTGTTAAGCACTTACTATGTGCCAGGTACTGTACTAAGTGCTGGGGTGGATACAAGCAAATCAGGTTGGACACAATCCCTGTCCCACACTGGGCTCATGGTCTCAATCCCCATTTTCCAGATGAAGTAACTGAGGCACAGAGAAGTGAAGTGACTTACCCGAGGTCAAACAGCCATCAAGTGGCAGAGGTGGAATTAGAACCCATGACCTTCTGACTTCCTGGCTCGCACTCTACCCACTATGCCATGTTGCCTCTAAAATGATGATGATTGAAGTCTTCATTGTAAACAACAGATGACCTTTGGTCTAGTCATGAATACTTCAGGACCGAGAACCTATGCAAAGGAATTGATTGAGGTGCTAATGGTTTGTGAGAGCGCAACCTGCTGAAATTATCATTGGATCTCAGTCCTGCCAGTCATGTTCCCAACAGGGCAGTGAGTGGGCAAGGCAAAGAGCTCAGAGACATTCAGTGAAAATGATGTGTCTTTCTGAATGAAAACAGCAATGTTCTCATGTACGTAGGAATGCAGAGCATACTGACCATCAATGAAGAGCACGCTGATGAAATGTCACAACTCTAGCTACTGTCTGAAAACAATATAGGTATCTATGTTTTCCTTTGATTCTTCTGGATTGCTGTGATCACAGGCAGCTTAATTTTAAAGCCAATATCAAAAACATGACAGTGCAAAAGACAGTTTAGTCGCATTGGATGGAGTTATTCAAAGTGTGCATGTGCATGCACACACACACACACACACACATATGCACATAAAAAGCAGCATGGTGGAAAGAGAATGGAGCTGAGAGTCAGGAGATTTAGATTCTAAACCCAGTTGTGCCATGGATCAACTTGCAGTGTGACCCTGGGCAATTCCCTTAAACTCTCTGAGCCACAGACTCCTCATTCGTAAAGGGGGAAAGGATACCTACTCTCCCCACTTCTTAGATTGTAAACCTCTTGTGAGATTGGGGCTGTGGCTTAACTGATTATTGAGATCTAGCCCAGTACTTAGCAGAATGCCTTATAAATTCCATTATTACCTCCCCAACCTGCTTCCTTCACTCCCGTGCACGAACTACAGAACGCTGCTGGCGGAAATCCAGATATCTAGCTGCCCTCATCTACTACAAGTTCTTCCTTGCCTATTTTAACTGTGCCCACTCTACTACCAGGCAAAAGTATTCCTCCACTTTTACTGACTCCCATGCCCATTGTTCTCACCAGCTGTTTGAGATGTTTTACTCCCTCCTCCAACCCCTCTCCCCCGTGCCTCCCCCATCTCTTGCCCCTAATGACTTGGACACGCAATTTATTGAGAAAATTGAAACCATCAGGCATGATCTCCCTAAAATCTCCCCTGCTGCTCTCCAGTTCCTCCCTCCTATTGCCCCTTCTTCAACAATCCCATCTTTCCCAGCAGCATCTCAGGACAAAATCTCCTGTCCTCTTAAAATCCACCCCCTCCACCCGTGCCTCCAATCCATCTCTTTAGCATCTTATCAAAGCACCTGCCCTCTCCTTTCTTTCCTCTCTGACTGCCATTTTCAACTGTTCACTCTTCAGTGGTGTTTTCCACACTGCTTTCAAATTATACTTATGTCTCCCCTATCCTAAAAAAAATCCTCCCTTGACCCCACAGCTCCCTCCAGTTATCATCCTATCTCCCTTCTACCATTCCTTTCCAAACTCTTGGTCGAGTTGTCTTTGACCCCTCTCCAGTTCCTCTCTCCAATTCTTCCTTAACCCCTTCCAATCTCACTTCCAACCTACTTTACTCCACAGAATCTGCACTCTCAAAGAGTACCAATAATCTCTTTCATGCCAAATCCAGCAGTCTCCATCCTAATCTTCCTCCACCTCTCAGCGGGCTTGGACAATGTCAACTTCCCACTTCTCCAGGAAACATAATCCAACTTTGTTTTCCTGACACTGTCTTCTCCTGGTTCTCCTCCCTTTCTCTCTGGTTGCTCATTCTCGGCCTCTTTCATTGGCTTCTTTTCTTCCTCTCACCCCTAATTGAGGTAGCTCCTCAGTTTTGCAGCCCCTTCTATTCTCCATCTACATTCACTCTAAGAGAACTCATTCACTACCATGGCTTCAAGGACTGTCTCTATGTGGATGATTCCTAAAAAATAATAATGTAATAATGTTGGTATTTGTTAAGGGCGTACTATGTGCAGAGCACTGTTCTAATCGCTGGGGTAGATACAGGGTAATCAGGTTGTCCCACGTGAGACTCACAGTTAATCCCCATTTTACAGATGAGGTAACTGAGGCACAGAGAAGAAAAGTGATTTGCCCACAGTCACACAGCTGACAAGTGGCAGAGCCAGGATTCAAACTCCCACTGCTTCTCCATCTACAGTCCTGATCTCTCTGCTGTACAATCTCACATTTCCACCTGCCTTTAGAACATCTCTCCTTGGATGTTCCACCATCACTTCAAATGTACCTTGTCCAGAACAGAACTCCTTATTTTCCCACCCAAGCTCTATCCTCCCCATGATCTTCCTATCACTGGGGGTAGTATTACAATCCTCCCTGTCTCACAAGCCCATGACCTTGGTATTATCCTCAACCCATTGCCCTCATTCAACTCATATATTCAATCTGTCACCAAATCCATTCAGTTCAAATTTTACAACATCACTAACATCCAACCTTTTCTCTCCATCCAAACTGTTACCATATCAATCCAAGCACTTATTCTATTCTACCTTGATTCGGACTTCAGCCTCCTAGATGACCTCCCTGCCTCCTGTCTCTCCCCACTCCAATCCATACTTTACTATGCTGCAAGGATCATTTTTATACAAAAACGTTCAGTCTATGTTTCCCCACTCCTCAAGAACATCATGTGGTTGCCCATCCATCTCCTTACCAAACAGAAACTCCTTATCCTAGGCTTTAAAATACTCAATCACCTTTTCCTTTCTTATGTTACCGCAATGATTTTCTACTGCAACCCAGTTCACATGCTTGGCTCCTCTAATGCCAACCTACAAACTGCTCCTCAATCTCAACTACCCCACCACCGATCTCTTGCCTATGTCCTCCGTCTGGTCTGGAATGCCCTCCCTCTTCATATCCAACAGATGATCACTCTCCTCAACTCCAAGCCTTATTAAAAGCACATCTCCCCTGAGTAGGCTTCCCTGACTAAGTCCTCAATTCCTTTTCTCTCCCTCCCTTCTATATCACCTTTGCACTTGGATTTAAATCCTTTATTCATCCCTCCCTCAGCCTCATGGCACTTATGCATGTACCTGTAATTTATTCAAATTAATGGTTGTCTCCTACTCTAGACTGTAAGCTCACTATGAGCAGGGAATGTGTCTACCAACTCAGCTATGTTGTACTCTCCCAAGCACTTGGTGCACTGCTCTACACACAGCAAGCACTCAATAAATATGAATAATTGAATGACTGATTTTTAAAAACTTAAACTAAAATGGTCACATGAAGCACTCAAATAAGTTGGATTGATTAAGAAATGTCTTGATCAGAATGAATGTAAACAGTTGCCTCTTGTAATCTCTGTTCTCATGCATCAGATGCAATTTCAATATTTTCTGTTATATCAAAGGTAGTCAAAACATATTCAGAGAAAAGCATCTTTCAAAAACAAATATTAATTTCATGAATTACTAATTGTGATGATGAAAACTCCACAGGATACCATATATTCAGTTCAGTGACATCTCCCAGCAGTATTTCTAACAAATTATCCTCATAATCAAATGCTATGTTTTCTTATATAGAGACACCCAGCACCTAAATTACTCTCTGACTGAAAATTACATTGCTTCTGAAGATGCCCTTGAAAGTAGTTTGAAAGATTTAATGCAGTAGCCAATGAGACATACTAATAAAGTACAATTGGCTCAGTAGATGGTAATGAAAATCTGGTAGACGAGTAAGTCAAGTAACAGCGGAAAATATATTTGTTTCTTCATTTATTTAAAAAAAAACCACATTTCTAATTGTCTTGGCCCATCTCTGACAATTTTATAATGACCATGTCTCTGTATGGAAAGGAATTTTTCTCCAGCAGCAATGGAGTAAAGCAGAAATATATATTAGGGTCAGTCTTTTTTAATCTTTCCTATGCAACCATGCTTGAAGCCATCTAGGACTTGGTGTCAGAATACAATTCCAACTTTCTAGGAAATTCTCCCAAGTCTAAAAGTTGACAGCAATATCATGTAAAGCCCCCAGATCCATAGGACAAAGCACTTACAAGATGACGTGAAGATAATTATGATCCATTTTTGAAAAATTCAATGTTGTTGCTGAATTATTTGATCCCTGCGTGGAACAGGGACTGTGTCTGATCTGATTATATTGTACCTATCCCAGCACTTAACAAAAGCCACAGTTACCATTATTAGGCTACCTTTTCCAAGGCTGCAAGGATAGGCAAAGGAATAAAGTGGAATGACAAAGGGCATGTTCTTAGAGGCAGACATTTGTACATTCCAAGCGCTTAGTACATTGCTCTGCACATAGTAAGTGCTCAATAAATACTATTGAATGACCATAACGGGTCCCAATGTGGCATCAAATGGGATATCCATAAAACGATACCCCTCCTATAGGAATCACTCCTCACTTAATTCACAGCACCTCCAATTGCATCCAATTCAACAGTCACACATAGAATTTGGGTATTTTACTCCTATCCTCAGCACTAGTGGACATATGTATATTAAGTTGTATCAATAAGTTATTCAAGTATTCCCTCCTGATATGTTCCCAATACTCTATGCTATATATTAGCTTGTTCTTTCTTCTGAACTCACTGATTGAGAAAATCCAGGATTTTATTAGCAGCTTTCTAGGGTTCATGGCTACATTGGTAATGTCGAATAGATAGTGGCTGCCAAAATGACTAGGAGAGATCATCAAAATTACATTAAACACCACAAGGTAGTGTCACCTAATGGAAAAGACACAGGCCCAGGAGTTAATAATAATGATAATGTTGGTATTTTTTAAGCACTTACTATGGGCAGAGCACTGTTCTAAGCGCTGCGAGAGATACAGGGTCCTCAGGTTGTCCCACGTGAGGCTCACATTCTTCATCCCCATTTGACAGATAGAGGGAACTGAGGCACAGAGAAGTGAAGTGACTTGCCCACAGTCACATAGCTGACATGCGGCGGAGTCGGGATTCGAACCCATGACCTCTGGCTCCCAAGCCCGGGCTCTTTCCACCGAGCCACGCTGCTTCTCTTGAACATACAACTCTTCCAAGAGGCCTTCCCTGACTAAGCCCTCTTTTCCTTTTCTTCTACTCCCTTCTGCATCGCCCTGACTTATTCCCTTTCTTCATCCCCCGTCCCAGCTCCACAGCCTTTCTGTATAAAGCCAAAATTCATTTATATATACTAATATCTGTCTCCCCTTCCAGACATTAAGCCCCTTGTGGGCAGGGAATGTGCCTATTAAATTGTTATATCATACCTTCCCTAACTGCATTCATTCATTCATTCATTCAATAGTATTTATTGAGCACTTACTATGTGCAGAGCACTGTACTAAGTACTTGGAATGTACAAATTGGCAACAGATAGAGACAGTCCCTGCCCACTGACAGGCTTACAGTCTATTCGGGGGAGACGGACAGACAAAAACAATAGCAATAAATAGAATCAAGGGGATGTACATTTCATTAAAAAAATAGCAATAAATAGAATCAAGGGGTTGTACATCTCATTAACAAAATAAATAGGGTAATAAAAATGTATACAAATGGGTGGACGAGCACTGTGCTGCGGGGAGGGGAAGGGAGAGGGGGAGGAACAGAGGGAAAGGGGGGGAAATGGGAAGCTTAGCTGAGGGGAGGTGAAGGGGGGATAGAGAGGCAGCAGAGGGAGCAGAGGGAAAAGGGAAGGTCAGTCTGGGAAGGCCTCTGGAGGAGGTGAGTTCTGGGTCCTAATCCTAGTTTTGCCACTAGCCTGTGTGACCTTAGACACGTCACTTAACTTTTCTGTGCTTCAGTCAATCATATTCCTAGTGTACTTACTGTGTGTAGAACACTGCACTATGCACTTGGGACAGGACAATATAACAGAGTTATATGGACACATTCCTTGCTCACAACAGGTTTACAGCTAAGGGGAGTGGATGTGAGCGAGAGGTCAAAGATGAGATTGAAGTACGGTAAATAGGTTGGCAAGAGAGGAGTGAAATGTGTGGGCTTGGTTGTAGGAAATCAGAGAGGTAAGGTAGGAGGTGAGTACTTTAAAGCACGTGGTGAGAAGTTTCTGCTTGATGCAGAAGTGGATGGGCAATCACTGCTTCTCTGAGGCTGAAGCACTAATCAATCAATCAGTGGTAGTCACTGAGTGCTTACTATGTGCAGAACACTGTACTACAAGCTCTTGGGAGAGAGCAGCCTATTATTACTGTATCTTTAAAATATGGTAAAACACTTTCTTTGGCCTCTTAGAGTGAGCATTTCTTAAAAGGGAAAGGCGTGTCCTACCATCAGTAGGATATATGATGGAATTGTTTTTGCAGTAGTGGTGATGGTTTGCATCGTGATATCCACACTCTCGTACCTGGTTCCCCTTTACTCTAGACCGTAAGCTCTTTCAATCAAATCGATAGTATTTATTGAGCACTTACTATGTGAAGGGCTCTGTAATAAGGGCTTAGGAGAGTACAAGCGGTATGGCCTAGTGGCAAGAGCATGGCTTTGGAAGTCAGAGGATGTGGGTTGTAATCAGAGTATGTGGGTTGTAATCCCGGCTCCACCACCTGTCTGCTGTGTGACTTTGGGCAAATCGCTTAACTTCTCTGTGCCTCAGTTACCTCATCCGTACAATGTAAAATGCCCCACTTAAGTCAACATGATTACCTAGTATCTACTTCAGTGCTTAGAACAGTGCTTGGCACATAGTAAACACTTAAATACCATACTTATTATTATTATGACAATACAACAGAATTAGCAGACACATTCACTGTCCGTAACAAGCTTACAGAGAATAAATCTACCAAGGGTGTAGTATTGTACTCGCCCGAGCACTTAGTAGAGTGCTCTGCACACAGTAACCACTCAATAAATATCATTGATTGATTGATTACTCACAGAAAGCATTGGGAGAGGGCAGGTAGGGAAAAAGACGTGGACCGTGATCACAGAACAGAATGCGCTGGTAAGGCCCTTTTGAATATGGTGCTCAGATTAGCCTAGTAATGTTGGTATTTTTTAAGTGCTTACTATGTGCAGAGCACTGTTCTAAGCGCTGGGGTAGATACAGGGTAATCAGTTTGTCCCACGTGAGGCTCACAGTCTTGATCCCCATTTTACAGAAGAGGTAACTGAGGCACAGAGAAGTGAAGTGACTTGCCCACAGTCACACAGCTGACAAGTGGCGGAGCTGGGATTCGAACCCATGATCTCTGACTCCCAAGCCCGTGCTCTTTCTACTGAGCCACGCTGCTTCTCTAAGTTAAGAGTAAGTTAAGGAAGGTCTTTTTGACTGTCTTGAAAAAAGCCTAATTCAATCCTATATTCCCATTAACTTAATAGCACTCTTAAAATGAAACTGAAAGCACATTCAACATTGATAATGTTGAATACACAAAATCATTAACACTTGAACATACCTAATAATAATAATAATTGTGATATTTGGTAAGCGCTTACTGTATACCAGGAACTTTTCTAAGTGTGGGGTAGACACAAACTAATCAGGTTGGACACGGCCCCTGTCCCCCAGAGCGTTCACAGTCTTAATCCCCATTTTATAGATGATGGAACTGAGGCACAGAGAATACATGTGATTTGCCCTAGGTCACACAGCAGACAAGCAGCAGAACTAGAATTAGAACCCATGTCATTCTGACTTTCAGATCCGTGTTCTTTCCATGCTGCTTGTCTAATAATGGCCATATAGGAAACATTTTCTTATGTATTCCAATCTATAAACCATGTTGATTATGATCATTTCCTTAAATAAAATTTAGCATAAATACCAACTTGATCAGAGAATTTCCTAAATTGATTCTTTTACAGGGTGAAAAAAATCCTTCAAATGGAATAAAATGCATCACACAACAATAAATACATTAAGGGATTAATGTATAATAATTACTGGGTAGGTTTCTGTCCATAAGTCATTCAGTGGTACTTAATGAGTGCTTACAATGTGCAGAACACTGTACTAAGCACTTTGGAGAGTTCAACAACAGAGTTGGTAGACAGGGTTTCTAATTGGCCAGACTTTTAAAATATTTTATTTTAATTTACCTAAAAACTCTACTGTACAAATGCCTAATAATATTTTAGAAGAAATGGGAAGCAGTGTGGCCCCGTGGAAATAACTCAGGCTTGGGAGTCAGATGGACCTGTGTTCTAATCCTGGTTCCACCGCTAGAATGCTGTGTGACTTTGGGCATGCAACTCAACTTTTCTGTGCCTCAATTACCTCACCTGTAAAATGGGGATTTTATTTAAGATAATGATAATAATCAACATATCTTATAAATTGTAAATATGCCTACATATTTGTATATACATGCCAAATTATATATATGAAAATGATTCCCCATATGGCGATTATTAGACAAGCAGCATGGCGTGGTGGAAAGGGCATAGACCTGGATGTCAGAAAGTCATGGCTTCTAATCCCAGCTCTGTCACCTGTCTGCTGTGTAGCCTTGGGAAAGTCACTTCACTTCTCTGTGCCTCTGTTACCTCATATGTGAGTCCCATGTTGGACAGGGACTGTGTCCAGCTCCATTTGCTTTTACCCATCCCAGCGCTTAGTACAGTGCCTGACGCACAGAAAACGCTTAACAAATACTACAAAAAATTTATGCTGACTGACCAATTCCTTTGAATAATTAGGTAGAATCCATTTAACCTGATCAATCATTTAAATAGATCAATCTCAAGTACATAGTTACACAAAGGCTGTATTAGCAATATAAAAATGAGGCTATTTAGAGTGCACTTCCAAATGGCAACAGTGACCCTCACTGATTACAGCATCTTCTTGCTTTGATGGACTGCATGTTGGACCAGACTATTTCAAACAAGAGCCCTATTGGGTTACAGATTCAAGCAGGATTACACCAACATTAGCATGGAGAATCAGATTTCCATTCTTCAAGAATGACTAAAAAAATCCAATCTTTTTTCTACCCACAGATGGTACTAATTTGAAGACGTCATTCCATGCTTCCTAGAGTAATCATGCAGCTTGTTTAGATTTTCTAAACATGACTGAACTAAGATGAAGCGATCAAGGTTCACTGCGAAGGAAATTGACAAGTTTCTCCTTCAGAATTGATCCTCACTACTTACTTGAATCGGAGTTAAAACAAAGCTCTTTATATTAATTTACAAATTATTGTTTCCATTTTCACAGATCGGCCGTAAAAACACAAATGAAGGGGCATAAGCTTTGTTTCTCATTTTCTCTTCTAAACTTCCTGAAGAATTGCACAGATCTATGTGAGGGGAGAAAACGCTCCTTCTCATCCCTTGCCAGTCTCTATTTCAAAACAAAGTAAAAAGAAGTTAATAGTATGCGAATTTACTTACGCGCAGGTCCGATCGTTACGATGGTGATTGATGTTGGTATTTGTTAAGCGCTTACTATGTGCAGAGCACTGTCTAAGCACTGGGGTAGATACAGGGTAATCAGGTTGTCCCATGTGAGGCTCACAATCTTAATCCCCATTTTACAGATGAGGGAACTGAGGCACAGAGAAGTTAAGTGACTTGCCCACAGTCACACAGCTGACAAGTGGCAGAGCTGGGATTCGACCCATGACCCTTGGCTCCCAAGCCCGTGCTCTTTCCTGACTAACTGACCCTATAAAACTACCCACATACAAAGTCCATTCAATTGTGTGGCCATAGGTGCTTCCCTGCTTTCTTGTCTTTCTGCACCGCTGTCCATCTTTGGGCTGCTTTCCCACTCCAGAATCCGGGCACCGGGCAGAGAAGTGGAGAGAAGCTCCCCTATCCCCACAGCTCCGGCTTCACCAACCCACTGTGGGCAGGGAATGTGTCTGTTTATTGTTCTATTGATCTCTCCCAAGTGCTCAGTACAGTGCTCTGGACAAAGTAAGTCCTCAATAAATACGAGTGACTGGCTGACGGACACGCTTGGGTTTCAGAGGACAGTGCTTGCGTGGCTTAGTGGAAAGAGCGTGGGCTTGGGAGACAGAGGACGTGGGTTCTAATCCTGTCTCCACCACTTGTCCAACGTGTGACCTTGGGTAAGCCACTTAACTTCTCTGTGCTCAGTTACCTCATCTGTAAAATGGGGATTAAGACTTTGAGCCCCATGTGGGACAACCTGCTTACCCTGTATCTACCCCAGCGCTTAGAATAGTGCTTGGCACATAGTAAGTGCTTAACAATTACCATCATTATTATTATTACCCAATCCACTCCAGTGCACAAGTCCCTTCCTTCTATGAAGCTTCACAGAAAATCCCACCTTCTACTTTCCGGACTCCAACCCCTGCTTGGAAGATTGGGTAACCTAGTAATTTCAACTGTGAGCCGATCAAGCAGTAGCCATTAAAAACCATCCATCTGCCATATCATCTTGTAGGAGTTCAACTGAATAAGACTTGGTAGATAGAGCAAAATGTGCCAAGCTTTCTTCAAAGCAGCAAGGTCTAGCGGAAAGAGCCTGGGTGTCAGAGGACCTGGGTTCTAATTCATTCATTCAATAGTATTTATTGAGTGCTTACTATGTGCAGAACACTGTACTAAGCGCTTGGAATGTACAATTTGGTTCTAATCCCTTTTCCGCCCTATTCCTGCTGTGTGACTTGGGGCAAATCACTTAACTTCTCCGGGTCTCAGTTTCCCCATCTGCAAAATAGGATCCAATACCTGTTCTCTCACCTACTTAGGCAGTGAGCCCCATATAGGACAGATTATCCTGTTTCTACCTCAGCACTTAGTACAGCGTTTGGTACACATTAAGTACTTAAATAACATTTATTTTATTGTTATTATGGGGCCATTGAAAGGTTCTTGAAGAGTGTTCACCACATATACAACTTTAATAAACATGGACTATGATAATGACTGGCATCAAAAAAGATGAAGCAGTGGCCTAAATTATCAATGGCAACAAAAGCAATCCACAACACTATAAATGAATAAACACAACTAACCTCGTTTGGTGAAAATAATCAGATAATCAGATAAAAGTCCTCCATAATCCACAGGGTGAACACTTGAGGGCCAAGGACTGGGTTTATTCTTTCCCAGCACATAGTACAGTGTATTGAATACAATAAGAGCTTAATTACTATCTCTACTAATATTTTGGCATATAAAAACTTGACTGAAAGGAAGTCAAAGAACACTAGATATTCAAATAAATGTAATATAGCTGTCTCAAATGCATGTCTCTAAAATTGAAGGCTCAGGACTACACAGAATAATAGCATTCAATATTTCAGTATAAAATGATTGTTTGACAGCCATGAATGTCACTCAATAAGGAAGACGGTATCATTTAATCCCTTGAATTTCTTGTTTCTTGAATGTCAAATCGCTATAAAAATTGTAATGTCTCTGCTTCTACTAACCAAAGAGTAACTGTGCATACAAATGCAGAATAAAATTTTAAAAATATATTGCTATATCCACCATGATTACAGAGGTTTTGTGAATAAGGTGAAGAATTAGGGCATTTTGAGTTTCTTCTTCCTAAAGAACATAATTTTCACTTCATTTCAGCTACTAAAATCAGTGAAAAAAAGAGTCCAATTGTCTCTAAAGTGCATAACAGAGCTCTTTGGAAAAAAGGTGTGGAATTTCCCACTGAAATTCTGCAAGCAGATCGACTATTTCCAACTTAATTTGCTATTGCTCCTTCTCCTTTATCCTTCAATGCCCTTCCACTCTGCTTTGTTTTTCTTTTCCTCTTTCTTCTTTATTGCCCTTTGAGCTATGAAATTGCCTTGAACTCATGAGAGTAAGGTGCCTTTTAAAAGTCCCACAAAGGAAGGAATACATGCAGTGACCTCTAAGGTAGTGGCTTTCACAGGGAAATCCTGTTTCTTTAAGCTTGTCTCCTCTCAAATAACTGGAAGATTCTAATCACCCCAAAATATCTGGATTGATTCCAGGTCATATTTTACAATTCAGAAACAAATATCGACATAGCAAATGAATTAGTTATTCCGGTAGCCACATTCTGAAATAATAATAATAATGATGGCATTTGTTAAGCGCCTACTACGTTAAGCACTGGGGGGGATACAAGGTGATCAGGTTGTCCCACGTGGGGCTCACAGTCTTGATCCCCATTTTACAGATGAGGTAACTGAGGCACAGAGAAGTGAAGTGACTTGCCCAAAGTCACACAGTTGACAAGGGGTGGAGCCAGGATTATAACCCATGACCTCTGACTCTCAAACCCATGCTCTTTCCACTGAACCACGCTGCTTCTAGGCTAGCCCCGTCAGAGATAGCATGACTGCAAGTAATAATTAGAAGTATTTATAAAATGTTCACTGTGTGCCAAGCTCTGTACTAGTGAAGGGGTTAGACATAAGAAATTCAGGTCAGACAACTCTGAAGTTCTGAAATAGCATATTTTGCATCACAGGTTATGATTCATAATGCTGTGAGATTTTGAAATGTAGTTTAAGGTTCTGCCAATTTTGCCACAGTTTTTATCATCTTTTGTTAGAACACTTTTATTGTTCATCCACCCATGTTTCAGTACACCCGGAGATTTAGGAAACATACAAAGCATGATCCCAGCCCCCCAAAATCTTTGTAATCTAATGGGGAAAGTGAGGAGACACATATTGACCCATAGTTCACCGATAAATCAACAGCAAAACAACGTAAATATGTGAGTGTTCGCAGCTTGGAAGAAGAGCATAACCACAATGGTGCACGAGCAGTGGGGGAATATTTCGTGGTGAATGATACTTTTTGAAAAGCTAAAAGTCCAGTGTGCTTTTCACTAGGCCAAAGAGCAAAATTAGTTTTTTTAGTCATTTTTCATGAATGGGAATTTGGACACAAATTGATTAATCAACTTGCTCCAGGTCACTAACCAAGTAAATGCAAAGACATCACAGCAATTTTCAATCAATAAATCAATTGTAATTACCGCGTGCTTACTGTGTGCACTTGGAAGAGTGCAGTACAATAGAGTTGGTAGAAATGATCCCTATCCTCAAGGAACTAAAAATAAAATCAGTCTGTGTTTCTTCTGATCATTAAATATTGAAGCATTTTGCATACTGCTACTATTAATCATTGCATTATTCATTCATTCAACCATATTCAAGCACTGTACTAAGCGCTTATTCGTTAAGTTCTCACTATAAAGTATTGTACTAAGCTCTGGAGTAGATATATGATAATTAGGTCCCACATGGGGCACACATTCTAAGCAGGAGAGAGAGCAAGTATTAAATCCCCATTGTTCAGCTGAGGGAACTGAGGTAAAGAGAACTGAAGTGCCTTGCCCAAGGTCACACAGCACACAGAGGCAGAACAGGGATTAGAATCCAGTCCTGTGCTCTATCCACTAAGCCATGCTGTTGCTCCTAATTATGAGTTTATAATTCTTTGTTGTCATATATATGTGTTTCTTATAAATGAAAACTTGTTCATTATTGGGCACTTTCTATATGCTGAGCATCAGCTCTAGGGTGAATACAAAATTGTCAAATTCAGACCTGGACCCTGCTCCAAACACAATAAATTCTAGCCAGAATCTTTACATTGCCACAATATCAGTAATGCTCACTTTAAATATTAACTATATTTCCACCTACATGTATAGAAATAGCTTTCATAAAGAAATTATATCTTATTGAATCTATCAATAACTTGGTCTGTTAAAAAAACAAAGACTGACCTACCATGGAAAAGGCAGAATTCTAGACATATGTAGGCACATCAATACAATGAGTCACAGAAGACAAAAGGATCAAGAGACTGTGGCTAACATTGAAGATTTCAAAATAAATGAGATGATGGTCAAAACTGCTCTGGAAAATACTGACTGCAGCTGGACCGGACAGGAATGGTAGACAGAGTAATACGATATGCTCCAGTTCCTAAATAAGTTAATAAAAACTCAGCCTACTGAACAGCTGGCTTTATCTGGAGTTTGGATGAGGAGAACAGTGGCAGCCTGTGAGCCTGGATAGTGGTATAATGGCATCATTTGGGGGTTGAAAAAATAGAGTTATAGCATCATGGAAAATGGTTTTCAAAACGAATTTGGATTTTCTAGGTTTTTTTGAATTTGTATGTTCTGAAGATTTGCTAAATAAAGTTCAAATTTCTAAGCTGACATCTAACAGTGAAATGAACCGATAAATCAGTGCTTTGGACACAGTAAGTGCTCTATACACTGTGAGCACTCAGTAAATACCACTGAATGACTGGCTGATGTAAATGAAGAACTTTCTGCAGATTTTACTGTATCTGAGTTTAAATGGTTTTGGTGATGGAATAGAAGATTTTAGATATATTTGCATAGATTACCTATATTATTACCATCACAACCACCAAAATCCACCCTTTCCTCTCCATCAATCATACTCAACGCTTACTGTGTGCAGAGCACCGAACTGAGCAGTGGGAGAATATGACATAACAGCGTTGGTAGACCTGTTCTTTGCTCATAAGGATCTTACAGTAACCGCTATCACAGTGATCCTAGCACTCATTCTATCCTTCCTTGACTACAGCATCAACCCTCTTGCTGACCTCCTCGCCTCCTGTTTCTCCCCACTCCAGGCCATAACTTCACTCTGCTGCCTGGATCATTTTTCTACAAAAATGAACCCCACTCCTCAAGAATCTCCGATGGCTGCCCATCCACCTCCGCATCCAACAGAAACTTCTTACCTTTGGTTTTAAAGCACTTGATCACCTTGCTCTCTCCTATCTTACCTCTTGATTTCCTACTACAGCCCAGGACGATTACTTCTTTTCTCTAATGCCAGCCTACTTGCAGTATCTTGATCTTATCTGGCTCACCATCAACCCCTTTTTTACATCCTGCTTCTGGCCTGGAACTTCCTCCCTTTCTTTCTCCTTCACAGCCTTATGAAAATCACATCTCCTCAGAGAGGCCTTCCCTGGTTAAGCCCTCATTTCCCCTACTCCCTCTTCCAAGTGGAAGGGCAACGCAGAAGGAACTGTACCCTTTACTGACCCCACCCTCAAGCCCTCAGTATTTTTGTACATATTTAGAACAGTGCTTGTTACATAGTAAGTGCTTAACAAATATCATCATCATCATATTTGAAATCTATTGTCTGTCTTCCCCTCTGGAGTACGAGCTCCCTGTGGGCAGGGATTGTGTATACCAACTGTGTTATACTCTACTCTCCCGATGCTTCTCGTAGTGTTCTGCACACAGTAAGCACTCAATGAATATGACTGAATATTCAGAAAACTTATGAATGCCTTTTCAGGGTCTCGCACAAGGTATACTCCGAAATTACTTGATGTCTAAAGAAATCTGTCTATGAGCAATAGACTACCCTAAATAAGCAGTTAAAACAAATGACTTTACTATTAAATCCAATAGTATAAATACTAGTTAAGTTTTCGCTTCTCTTCCTCAGCCTCTTCGGAACACAAAAATGCAGCCTAACAGCACAGGGGAGAATTCCTTTTCTCCACTCTCATCTTGTATTCTTTGCTCGAACCTGGCCTCCATCCAGCTGGCTCACATAATGAATTCCCTCCTGGCATCTGCCACCAACCTGATCGTCAGGAACGCCGTTCAAAGGGACGCATATGGAAGCTGTCGTACAGTGAGGCAGAGATGCATATGGGAGTTGTCATTCAGTGAGCAGCTGGGGGCTTTGGGATTCTCTAGGAGCAGTAGTCTGCCTCCCTTCCTAGCCGCCATCCTACTCCAAAATGGCTCATGCCCTGAGGCTTGCACTGGATTTTGGATCCCGGCTCCACCACTTATCAGCTGTGTGACTTTGGGCAAGTCACTTAACTTCTCTGTGCCTCAGTGACTTCATCTGTAAAATGGCGATTATGACTGTGAGCCCCACGCGGGACACCCTTATTAACTTGTATCTACCCCAGAGCTCAGAACAGTGCTTGGCACCTAGTAAGTGCTTAACAAACACCACCATTATTATTATTCATGCTCAGAGATCTTCCACTTTCTAAATGTCTCCACCTTTAGAAGAAGAGAAGCTAGGCATAATTGTTCCTCAAATGTACCCTCAAAATGTCACTGCCTTTGCATTAACGTAAGCCTACTCTCTCTATTCTGCAGATCAGAGATTGTTCTTACCGTATTGGTAAGAAGCACGAGAAGCAGCGTGGTCCTGTGGATAGAGACAAAGCTGGGAGTCGGGAGGACCTCGGTTCTCATCCCTGCTCCACAACTTGTTTGCTGCGTGACCATGGACAAATCGCTTAACTTCTCTGGACCTCAGTTAACTCATCTGTAAAATGGGGGTGAAGACTGTGAGCCCCATGTGGGACAGGAACTATGTCCAACCAACTGTATGGCAAGTCACAAACCTCTCATGTACCCTCATAGCCATGTCAAAGGGGGGCATGTTAGAGTTACTGGATGGGAAACCTAGAAACCATCACCAAATTTCCAGCAGGAATGCTGCAAGGAACAATAATCTGCCCACTCCTTTACTAAAGTAACCAGCAAAGCAAGTGCAAATTTGGGGCTAACAATTACCATGTGAAATACAGTCAATTGGGCCAAAAATAGCACCTTTATTTAAGTCCTAGAATAGGGAATCCCATACTTGCAGCATCTAGCACTAGACAACAGAGCCAACCATAGTTCAGTGCATTTGAGGGAAAGAGGCAGCCACAGTGCAGCCTTTTCCAACATTTATTCATTCATTCAACTGTATTTATTGAGCGCTTACTGTGTGCACAGCATTGTACTAAGCACTTGGAATGTACAATTTGGGAACAGATAGAGACAATCGCTGCCTAACAACGGGCTCACAGTCCGAAATCAATATCGCCACACTGAATTATTGACAGCAAAAGGGATGAGCTTCCTGCTATTTCCACCTCTTCCAGCATCCTCGTCAGTAGCTAACATTTTGTATTTGTAAGTAGAATGAGTAGTAGTAATAGAAAGAAAGCGTTTTATTTTGTGCCCAGTGAGTTCAATGCATCACACTAAATGATTAAGAAAGATTTTATCTTCATTTTACAGATGAAGAAACTGAGAGACAAAGAGATTAAGTAATGCTCAGTGTCACGGAGGAGACTGGACTTGAACCTAGATCTCCTGATTTGCAGTTCTGTGTCCTAACCATTAGGCAATTCTGCCCCACATTGAGTGAGAATGAGTGTGCGTGCCAGTGCTTTGGTCAATGCTGCCTGCATCTATTTCTTTCTCTGCATCATTTCTTTCCCTTTCTGTCTCTTTCTAGGATTTATTCTTTGTGGTGCTGCTTGTTTTTATTTCTGGCTTTGGCACTTTCTCTCCCTTCATCTTCTCTCTCTTCTCTTCCTCTCCTCTTTTTCTCGCTCCTTCTCTCTCAGTTTTTCTTCTCTGACCATTCTGTCTCTTTCTATTTCTTTACCTCTGTTTTCCTAATCTCCCTTTTTTTAGACCATCCTCCAAAAGGCCCTGTCCAGAAATATATGATCACTTAAAATTATTCTCTGCATAGTGGGGCTCCAGAATGATTCATGTACGTGGTCACCATAAAACAAAGGTTTCAGGTCTGAGCTCATGTGATAATGTGACATTAGACTATCACAATAAATGCTCACCCATCTTTGCAATGGATTAGGTATTCACGGAGCACAGATATTGGCTACCATACTGTTAGTTATCTGATTATCAAAAAACCCAGTGAGAATCTTGTTTTGTGGGTTAAAAAAAAATGGAATAGTTATCCTATTTTTTGTGTATTTTATTTCTTGTTGTGGACAGGGAATCTGTCTGTTATATTGTTATTCTGCACTCTCCCAAGCGCTTAGTACACTGCTCTGCTCACAGTAAGCCCTCAATAAATATGACTGACTGATTGATTTAAATGGGAAGACAAAAGGAGCATGAACTGAATCTGAACCCAAATTTCCATGAAAAAACAAGTACATTTTGGTAGATATTTGAACAAAATAAACTCTTACTGCATTCCCATTAAGTCATCTTGAGCTGTCGCTACTCTCCTGGTTCACCATTTCAGGAAACAAAGATGAATAAAAGTCAAGAGTAGCCAAATGAAACACAACTTCACAACTTCAAGAATGCATTTCATTTCTTTCAACTTTTAAATGGTACTAATTTTCTCTGGATTTTTTTTCTAAGCAATTCAATATTGAAGAGCATATTCCATTAGGAGGATTTTTTTTAATACAACTTAAATTTCCAAACTTTCAAAGATCTCAAATTATACGTGGATTATTATAGCTCTTGGATCAATGCCAAATCTTAAAAGTCTAGATCATTCCTACATAAGTATTTACTACTTGGTCTTTTTTGGCACATATGTAACATTTAAACCTAAAATACTGTTTCAGCTACCCAATCTGGAGTTTACTTAGTCACAATCAATCCCTTCCTGGTTTAAGGTTTTACTGTGACAATGGAACTGACTTGGATACCAAAGACTAATCTCCTCATAATTCAATCTTCACGACCCATGCTTATAGCTGTGCTCAGATAGAACCAAGTTTACATTAAAAATCAAATAATCTTTGTGAAGAATGTTAAGGTCAGACACTGTGCAATGAGACAGTGAACCTAATTTGATTTCACTTTATGTCAAAAATAAATGCATTGTCAGTGACTCAATGCTGGCTGTATGTACCGTGACTAATCTCAAGTAACCATAAATAAAAAGTTGACAAAAGCTATAAAACTGCTCTCATTTCCAATAACAAATCTCCAATACCTACTTGTTGCTCATCAATGAATAATGCGAATGTAGAACCCAGAAACAGTTCATTTAAAAGTAACTATATCATAAATTTGGCTGAGCACAAGTTTTGATTTCAACATTTTAAAAATATCGCTAGCTAAAATTCTTCAATTTAGATGCATACTTGATGTTCTAAATCAGCAATTCTCTGACAGTTTAGAGGACGCAGAACATTCATTCTTCTAAGTAAATATCCATAACTGCTTGGTGGAAATTTGTCAATGAAGTACTTGTGAAAATGTATTATTTTTGAAAATGAGATTTCAATGAAATGTTAAACGGGACGTGTGCCACACACAAGGTGAAAAGTTGGGATTGGCAAACTGTCTATGCAGAAGAGACAACAAAATGAAACTCCTGAGTAACTGGTGCACAGAGAGTCAACACAGTTTATGTATCAGCATGTGACACTGCAATGGCACAATGTGATAATAACGCTAGGTTGCGCACAGCAGCTTTCAGAACGGCAGTGTGACCCACTGGAAAGAGGACAGACCTGGAGTCAGGAGATCTGAGTTCTACTACCAGATCTATTACTTTACTGTTATTTGACCTGTATCACAACTTTTCCAGGCCCCAGTTTTCAACCTGAAGAATGGGGATTAGATACCTGTTCTGCTTCCTCCTTAGTCTGTGAGTCCCAAGTGGGAAGACAAGGGGGAAAGTATTTGGTATTTGGTAAGCACTTAATATGTGTAAGATACTGTACTGAGCACTGGGGTAGATACAAGATAATCAGGTTGGGCACAGTCCATGTCTCCCATGGGGCTCTCAGTCTTAAACCCCATTTTACAGTTGAAGTAACTGAGGCCCACAGAAGTGAAGTGACCTGAAGAATGGGGATTAGACACCTGTTCTGCTTCCTCCTTAGTCTGTGAGTCCCAAGTAGAAGACGAGGGGGAAAGTAGGGTGGAGTAGGAGGAGAAGGAAAAAGGGGAGGAGGAGAGAGAGGTTAGGGAGAGGGTGGGAGGGTAAAGAGGAGTAGGAAGAGGACGAGTAGGAGGGGGAGGACAAGGGGAGGACAAGGGGAGAAGGAATAAAGGGAAGGAGAAGAAGCCAAGAGAAGAGAGAGCAAGAGAAGGTGAGGTGAGGGGATGAGGAGTAGAGGAGGAAAAGGAGAAGGGAGGTGAGAAGAGAAGAAAAAGGCAAGGGGAAAGGAGGTGTGGAGAAGGAAGATAGGATGGGCAGCAGGCAGGCACTGCCATTCATTAGTCTGCTCCCCATTCCATTCCCCTTCCAGCACCGCCCCTTGCCTCCCCTCACCTTGGACATGCGAGAGGCCAGTGTGCTCAAGTCAGCAGCTAGGCCCCAAAATGTAGCCCCTCCCTTGTCTTAGGACCGCCAGAGAAGGGTAGGAGCCCCCACCCCTGCTCAGGTCCCCATCCACCATGGGGCTACACCAGTATGGCATAACGGTTAGAGACGGGCCTGGGAGTCAGTAATCCTGGCTCTGTCACTTGTCTGCTGAATGACTTGGGCAAGTCACTTCATTTCTCTGGGCCTCAATTACTTCATCTGTTAAATGGGGATCGAGACCATGAGCCCCATGTGCACTGGGACTGTGTATAACTCGATTTACTCGTGCCCACCCCCGCACTTGGTACAATGCCTGGCACATAGTAAGTGCTTTACAAATATCACAATGATATTTATTATTAGAGACAGGTGGGTCTCGCTCTTCCCAGCTTAGATTAGTTTCCTGCCTCTCCCTGATCCGCTCCCAGTGATAAGTTTAAGCCGTGCCACTCTGGCATGGGAGGAGGAGGGCTTCCTGGGGCTGCCTGGGGGAGTCTAAATGCTGCTCTTCCACTCCTGTCCTTGCCCACCACACTCCCAGCTCCGATGTGCTGCCAAGATACCAGAATGGCTGGGGATTCTCCTCTGGAAAAAAGGAGGGAAAGCTTTTCCTTGGTGGAATGGAGAGAGGATTCCTCAAATCAACAAGACTGCAAGCTCATTGTGGGCAGGGAATGTGTCTGTTCATTGTTGTACTGTATTCGCCCAAGTGCTTACTACAGTGCTCTGTACAAAGTATGTGCTTAATAAATGTGATTGAATGAATGAACAATGCTGGGTGAACAGTCCAAGCAGCAGTGCCTTGGGTCTCTCTGAGATTCTCCTCTGGGCTCCAGAGCCCCTGATCCAGGGCCTCTAACGCAGAGTGCCGGGCAGTGATCTTTGGAGGACGGTGCTCATTCACTCCTATTGGCTGAAGGGAAAACCTTGCTGGCTCCTCCCAAGCACCCTGCCTCTTTCCCTCCCCACCAGTAGCTATGGCCTGGACCGAGCCCAACAGCTCCACAACATCAGCACATTATGGGGTGTTAGGCAAGTGTCCCCCAACATTAGACCGAGGCTCCACTGGAGTCACATTTAGCTCCAACAGAGGCCAGGTAAGAAGCACTGTGGCCTAGTGGATAGAGCACGGGCCTGGGCATCAGAAGGACCTGCTTTCTAATGCTGGCTTGCCACTTCAATCAATCAATCGTATTTATTTAACGTTTACTGTGTGCAGAGCACTGTACTAAGCATTTGGGAGAGTACAACTTAATATAACAGACACATTCTGTTGTGTCTGCTGTGATACTTTGGGCAAGTCACTTCACTTCTGTGGGCCTCAGTTACTTCATCTGTAAAATGGGGTTTAAGACTGAGAGCCCCATGGGAGACCATCTCTACGCAGATGACACGCAGATCTACATCTCCGCCCCTGTCCTCTCCCCCTCCCTTCAGGCTCGCATCTCCTCCCGCCTCCGGGACGTCTCCACCTGGATGTCGGCCCGCCACCTAAAACTCAACGTGAGCGAGACTGAGCTCCTCATCTTCCCTCCCAAACCCGGTCCTCTCCCAGACTTCTCTATCACCGTGGATGGCACGACCATCCTTCCCGTCTCTCGGGCCCGCAATCTCGGTGTCATCCTTGACTCGTCCCTCTCGTTCACCCCACGCATCCTATCCGTTACCGAGACCTGCCGGTTTCACCTCTATGATATCGCCAAGATCCGCCCTTTCCTCTCCACCCAAACAGCTACCTTACTGCTACGGGCTCTCGTTATATCCCGGCTAGACTACTGTCGGCCTTCTCTCTGACCTCCCTTCCTCTCTCGCCCCGCTCCGGTCTATTCTTCACTCCGCTGCCTGGCTCATCTTCCCGTAGAAACGATGCGGGCATGTCACTCCCCTTCTTAAACAACTCCAGTGGTTGCCTATCGACCTCCGCTCCAAACAAAATCTCCTCACTCTAGGCTTCGAGGCTCTTCGTCACCTTGCCCCTTCCTACCTCTCCTCCCTTCTCTCTTTCTACCGCCCACCCCGCACGCTCCGCTCCTCCGCCGCCCGCCTCCTCGCCGTCCCTCGGTCTCACCTATCCCGCCGTCGACCCCTGGGTCACGTCCTCCCGCGGTCCCGGAACGTCCTCCCTCCTCACCTCCGCCAAACTGATTATCTTTCCCTCTTCAAAACCCTACTTAAAAATCACCTCCTCCAAGAGGCGTTCCCAGACTGAGCTCCTCTTCCCCCTCTACTCCCTCTGCCATCCCCCCTTTACCTCTCCGCAGCTAAAGCCTCATTTTCCCCTTTTCCCTCTGCTCCTCCACCTCTCCCTTCCCATCCCCACGGCACTGTACTCGTCCGCTCAACTGTATATATTTTCGTTACCTTATTTATTTTGTTAATGAATTGTACATCGCCTCGATTCTATTTAGTCGCCATTGTTTTTACGAGATGTTCTTCCCCTCGACGCTGTTTATTCCCATTGTTCTTGTCTGTCCGTCTCCCCCGATTAGACCGTAAGCCCGTCAAACGGCAGGGACTGTCTCTATCTGTTGCCGACTTGTTCATCCCAAGCGCTTAGTACAGTGCTCTGTACATAGTAAGCGCTCAATAAATACTATTGAATGAATGAATGAATGAATGAGACATGGACTGTGCCCAATCTGATTGTCTTGTATCTACCCCAGTGCTCAGTACTTGTAAACCCGTCAAAGGGCAGGGACTGTCTCTATCTGTTACCGATTTGTATATTCCAAGCGCTTAGAACAGTGCTCTGCACATAGTAAGCGCTCAATAAATACTATTGAATGAATGAATACAGTACCTGACACATACTAAGTGCTTACCAAATACCATAAACGACAACAGATAGAGTTCAAGACCTTGAGTTGACAAACTCTAAGGTAAATTATAGCATTTTTCTGGGTATATTTATGTTTTCTTCTTTAAAACAATTCGACTACTATCCATTCCAAATAAAGAAAAAGATTATGAATGATTCCCTTTCCCATTTTTCCCTTTGACTTGAACCCTTATACTCTGTCAAGCACTTAGCACACAGCTTTGCACACAGCAAGCTCTCATTGTAAGCCCACTGTGGGCAGGGAATGTGTTTGGCTATTGTTATATTGTACACTCCCAAGTGCTTAGTACAGTGATTTGCACACAGTAAGCACTCAATAAATATGATTGAATGAATTGAATAAATACCACTGATTTATTACCTGGAAGGGAAATTTTGGTAATTCCCTGGGATTAAAAAAAAGAATTGTATGTGGGTGCAAGGAATGTGACCATAGCCAGGGCTGAAAGACAATGGAATACAGAGAAGATGTATATTCCTCAGAGGCTATTGAGAGAAATAGGGACTTTTTAGCAGATTCAGTGACTTTTTTTGCACAAGGTATCTATTTCTTTTTCAAAAAAATTTTCCCTAAGGGTAAATATTTTAACAGTGCCATCTGGAAAACAAAATGTAAGCACCACTTCATATCAGTCCCCAAGAGGAGAGCCAAAATGGACTTCAAAAATGTAAAGGAGGATTAAGATTGGATATTTCTCAGGACCTCAAGTCCAGGTTTTAAAATAAGGCATAAGAAGAAACTGGCAGAATTATATATGGTATCAGTTCCTTCTGTAATGCTACATTATAAAGGTCACATTTTTTTTTTAAAGTTAATCAATCACTTATTGAGTGCATACTAAGTGCACAGCACTGTACTAAGTGCTTGACAGAGTACAATACAACAGATTACAACAGGATTAGGAGATATGTTCCCTGCTCAAAATGAGTTTACAGTCTTAAAAATCAAAGCTGATGACCCTAGGGAAGGGCTACATGATGGGGAATGGAGGTACTGGATGATCCAGAGGTGAAGAAGGGACTGGGGGCCATTGCTTCTGAGAAAATGGAGCTTGGGTACATGCAACCATGGGATAGAATAATAATAATCATACTCCCCTTTTAGACTGTAAACTTACTGTGGGCAGGGAACATGTCTACGAACTCTCTTTTACTGTGCTCTCCCAACTGCTTAGCGCAGTATGCTGCACACAGTAAGCGCTCAATAGGTGTGATTGATTTACTGAATGAAATAACACCACCACCATTAATAATTGTTTTCAGCATTCACTATATGTGAAGCTCTGTTCTAAGCACTGGGGTATATACGAGTTAATCAGGTTGGACACAGTCCCTGTCCTATGTGGGGCTCAGTCTAAGGGGGGAGAGTTAGCGGGAAGGAGCAAGGTAGGAGGTGTACAGAGAGCAGAGAGCAGAGTTAAACCAAGCTGGACTCTCACTGCTTGAGTCAAGGAGACAGGGCCTGGATCCAGGTATCCAGCCAAAGGAGAAGCAACATGGCTTAGTGGAAAGAGCGTGGAACTGGGAATCTGGAACTCTGACAACTCTGATTTCTAGTCCCTGCTCAGCTACTTGCCTGCTGGGCAACTCTGGGCAAATCAATTACTCTATGCCTCTCTTTCCTCATAATAGTTGTGGTATTTGTTATGAGCTTACTATATGTCAAGCACTGTGATAAGCACTGGGGTAGATACAAATAATCAGATTGGACCTAGTCCCTATCTCACATAAGGCTCACAGTCTTAATCCCCATTTCATAGAAGAGGAAACTGAGGCCCAGAGAATTGAAGGGACTTTCCTAAGGTCACACAGAGGACAAGTGGCAGGTCTGGGATTAGAACCCAGGTTCTCTGACTCCCAAGCCCATGCTCGTTCCACTTGGCTACATCACACTTAGATTGTGTGAGCCCCGAGAAGGATACAATCTGTGTTTAAGCCAATTATCTTGTACTTACCCAAGGTTGAGCCCTGTGCTTGTCATGTGGTAAGTGCTTAATACATGCCATCACTACGAGGCGGACACATGTCCAAAGAATATTCACTAATTCTGTTGCACTTTTCATCTAAAACCTCAGGGTGCCAACAAAATTTCTGGCAGAACTGATTCTGTTTTGTCTTTCCATATAGTTTGGTGAAGTATGTAAGGGTTTTTACTTTTTTTCTTATTCCCCTGGAATTCTTTTTTGTGGAGATGGTGCTCATGTTAGTGACATCAATTTCTCTGCTGACAGCACACAACAGGTTTTTTCTTTTTCCACCCTCCCTTCCAACTAAAACACCAGAACACGTTGATATCATGAAGTGGCCTACTCCAGTTCCCAAGATACCCATATATACACCTTAGCCAGGTAGACTAGACCATGTTAATTGGACATTTTACAAATTACACTCTTTCATTTGCTCCAAAATGACCCAAATCTCTCCCATATCTAGCTCTAGGCAGGCAAAGTGTCCTTCGAAATTTTCTTTGGCATCAATCATCGAGATATTCTATAACAAAATGTTATCATCAGTCCAGAAATTCTGCAAAAAGGAAACTAAAAGTATCAGTCTTTTCCAGATGATGTCAAACATATCTGTTGATGGGATATTTAATAGACTAAATGCAAGTACTTATGAATAAAAGATAAGGTAATTTCGCAACAAGTTACCTGTTTCATATAATGTGCTGGCATTGCATATCCTTTCTTTGCCTTCCCCGGCAGATGTTGCAGCTTTAATATTAAATGTATAGGAGGTATTTGCTAGAAGTTCTCTGAAAGTATACTCATTATCTTGAGAGTTCACTTTGGAAGAATTTCTTTCAAAGGCTAGGACGTAATGAATAATTACTCCATTCGTCTTTTTTGGTGGATCCCACCACACCAGAACTGACTGCCAACTCGTTGCCATGCACTGAAAATTCTGGACAACATCTGGAGCTTAAAAGAAAAATGAATACCGAAGATTAACATTCCTGTATATATGAAAGGGCAGTAATCATGTTATTTTACACCAAGAGTGGGCACCCAATATTTATGAGGAGGAGGAGGAAGCAGAAGAAAGAAGAAGAAAGGAGGAGGAGAAAGAAAAAGGAGGAGAAGGAGGAGGAAAGGAAGAAGGGGGAGGAGGATGGGGGGGAAAGGGAGAGGGAGGAGGAAGAAGAGAGGAGGAGGAGGAGAGAGGGAGAATAATAATAATAATTTGGTATTTATTAAGCGCTTATTATGTGCAGAACACTGTTCTAAGCGCTGGGGGAGATACAGGGTAATCAGGCTGTCCCACGTGAGGCTCACAGTTAAGCCCCATTTTACAGATGAGGTAACTGAGGCACAGAGAAGTGAAGTGACTTGCCCACAGTCACACAGCTGACAAGTGGCAGAGCTGGGAGTCGAACCCATGACCTCTGACTCCGAAGCCCGGGCTCTTTCCACTGAGACTTGTTAAATGCTTACTATGTGCCAGGCACTGTACCAAGTACTGGGATAGATACAAGATCATCAGATTGAAACCAGTCCCAGTCCCTCATGGGGATCACAATTTTAATTCCCATTTTACAGACGAGGTAACTGAAGCCCAGAGAAGTGAAGTGACTTGCCTAACGTCACGCAGAAGACAAGTGCAGCGTGGCTCAGTGGAAAGAGCACGGGCTTTGGAGTCGGAGCCCATGGGTTCGAATCCTGGCTCTGCCACTTGTCAGCTGTGTGACTGTGGGCAAGTCACTTCACTTCTCTGTGCCTCAGTTACCTCATCTGCAAAATGGGGATTAAGACTGTGAGCCCCACGTGGGACAACCTGATTCCCCTGTGTCTACCCCAGCGCTTAGAACAGTGCTCGGCACATAGTAAGCGCTTAACAAATACCAACATTATTATTATTATTAAGTGGTGGAGCCAGGATTAGAAGCCAGGTCCTTCTGACTCCCAGGCCTGTGCTCTATCCAATAGGCACATTGCTTCACAATTGAACACTTTATTCAATTTCAGGAAAGAGGTTGAAACTCTCACGAATACTTTCATGTTCACAAGTTAGTTTATGACTGTCAGCCTGTCTTCCACTGTCCTCATGAAATTGGTCATAATCATGATAACTGAGAGTCACCAATGATCTCTTTCTTGACAAATCCAATGATTTCTACTCTGTCCTAATCCTCCTCAACTTCTCAGCTGCTTTCAACACTGTCACTGTCAACGTCCCCCTTCTCTAGGAAACATTATCCAACCTCAGCTTCGGTGATACTGTCCTCTCCTGGTCTGTCCTCCTTTCTTTCTGGCCACTCAGTTTATTTTGCAGGCTCCTCCTCTGCCTCGCACCCCTGAATTGTAGGGGACCGTCAGGCTCAGTTGTGGTTCCCCTACTCTTCTCCATCTACACCCGCTTCCTTGGAGAACTCATTTGCTCCCAGGGCTTCAACTACCCCCTCTACGCAGATGATACCCAAATCTGCATCTCCAGCCCTGATCTCTCTTCCTCTCTGCAGTCATTATTTCCTCCTGCCTTCAAGACTTCTCTATTTGGATGTCCTCCTGTCACCTCAAACTTTCTAAACCTTTTTAGCTTTCCACCCAAACCCTGTACTCCCCCTGACTTTCCCATCACTGTAGACAGTACCGCCATCCTTCCTGTTTCACAAGCCCATAACCTTGGTGTTAGCAGCATGGCTCATTGGCAAGAGCCCGGGCTTGGGTGTCAGAGGTCTAGGGCTCGAATCCCGGCTCTGCCACTCATCAGCTGTGTGACTGTGGGCAAGTCACTTCACTTCTCTGTGCCTCAGTTACCTCATCTGTAAAATGAGGATTAAGACTGTGAGCCTCATGTGGGACAACCTGATTACCCTGTATCTACCCCAGCACTTAGAACAGTGCTCTGCACATAGTAAGCGCTTAACAAATACCAGCATTATTACTATTATTATTATTATCCTTGACTCATCTCTTTCATTCAACCCACATATTCAACTCATCACTAAATCCTGAAGGTTTCACCTTCACAATATCACTAAAGTCCATTCATTCATTCATTCAAAGGTATTTATTGAGCGCTTACTATGTGCAGAGCACTGTACTAAGCACTTGGAATGTACAAATCGGCAACAGATACAGTCCCTGCCCAATGACGGGCGGAAGCAGCGTGGCTCAGTGGAAAGAGCACGAGTTTGGGAGTCAGAGGTCATGGGTTTGAATCCCGGTACTGCCACTCGTCAGCTGTGTGACTGTGGGCAAGTCACTTAACTTCTCTGTGTCTCAGTTACCTCATCTGTAAAATGGGGATGAAGACTGTGAGCCTCGCGTGGGACAATCTGATTATCCTGTGTCTACCCCAGCGCTTAGAACAGTGCTCTGCACATAGTAAGCGCTTAACAGATACCAACATTATTATTAATCGACCCCTTCCTCTCCATCCAAACTGCTAGAACCTTACTCGAAACACGTATCCTATCCCACCTTGATTGCTGTACCAGCCTCCTTGTTCATTTCCCTGATTTCTGCCTCTCCCCACTCCAGTCCATACTTCACTCTACTGCCCGGATAATTTTCCTACAAAAGTGTTCAGAGCATGTTTCTCTACAGTGCAAGAAACTCCAGGGGTTGCCAATCCACTTCCACATCAAACAGAAACTTCTCACTATTGGCTTTCAAGCACTCAATCACCTTTCCCCCTCCTACCTCACCTCGCTACTCTCCTGCTATCCGCAAAAGCCTGCACACTCCTCTCCTCTAATGCTAACCTTCTCACTGTAACTCGATCCCGTCTATCTCACCACTGCTATATCCTATAACAACCATTCGGCACCAAAAAGTAATTTTGAAGTTACTGAAAGAGATTTCTAAATTCTTCTAACAATAATACTAAAACATCAAATTCAGTCATAAACTTTCTCTATGCGGAGATATTAGGAGACCAAGAGAGAAGCTTCTCTGAAGAAACAGAGATTGATGTAGAGCTACTCATTTAACAAACATTAACTGATGACAACAATCATCAGGGCATTTCTCCCAGTTCAGAAGGGCAGTTTAAGTCACCCCCAAAGAGACATAGATAAAAAACAAGGCACACTAAAGCACAAAAATCTTGCATCACGTACATGTACGTGATACAAAAGACAAGCAGTTAATTAAGCCAAGTGTATTCCACAACATTTTCCAGATGTCACAAGTGGTGAGTGATGGGAAATCTGAATGCTTAAATAAGTGACCGGTTTTTTGCAACTTCATTACTCGTAACTCCTCTCGTTTAAAAAAAAATGCTTTAGCTATTATTTCAGAAAATAAATCAACTTGTTAAAAGTGGCCGCTTGTCCATTTTCCTCCCTCATCCAGCTGTTCTTAGGGGACAAATTAACTTCATTCCTGAACAAATCTCCTACTTCATCTCTTTCATTTCAAAAAAGAAATATGTTTTGTTCTGGATTTCTGAAAACAAGAGACAACCTAATTTGTAATCCTTGAATGAATTAATTAATGAATTAATGGTCAATTTGACTGCAGTGCTTTTAAGCCATTTAAGTAAATATCTGTTCTGACTCCTATGTAGACTGGAAACTTAACTTGTCCAGAACTGAACTCCTTATCTTCCCTAACAAACCCTGTATTCCCCTTGACTTTCCTGTCCCTGTAGAAAGCACCCCTACACTCCCTGTCTCAGAAGCCCATACCTTTGGCATTATCCTTGATTCATCTCTCTCCTTCAACCCACCTTTTCAATCTGTCACCAAATCCTGTAGGTTCAAACCTTCACAACATTGCTAAAATCCACCCTTTCCTCTCCATCCAAATTTCTACCACATTGATCCAAGCACTTATCCTATCCTGCCTAGACTAGTGCATCATCTTCCTTGCTGACTACCCTGCCCCCATCTCTCCCTATTCCAGTCCAACACTTCACACTGCTGCCTGGATCATGTTTCTACAAAAACATTCAGTACATTTTCCCCCCAATCCTCGGGAACTTACAATGGTAATAATAATAATGTTGGTATTTGTTAAGCACTTACTATGTGCAGAGCACTGTTCTAAGCGCTGGGGTAGATACAGAGTAATCAGGTTGTCCCACGTGAGGCTCACAGTCTTCAACTCCATTTTACAGATGAGGTATCGGAGGCACAGATAAGCTAAGTGACTTGCCCACAGTCACACAGCTGCCAAGTGGCAGAGACGGGATTCGAACCCATGACCTCTGACTCCCAAACCCGTGCTCTTTCCACTGAGCCACGCTGCCAGCCCTTCCACCTCCGCATCAAACAAAAAGTCCTTACCATCGGCCTAAAAAGAATTCAGTCATCTTGCCCTTTCTACCTTACCTCCCTGAATTCCTACTACAACCCTGCCTGCACACTTTGCTCCTCTAATGTGGGCAGGGAATGTACCTGTTCACTGTTACACTGTACTCTCCCAAGTTTTTAGTACAATGCTCTGCACACAGTAAGCACTCAATAAATACAACTGAATTAACAAACCTTCTCCTGCATCTTGTCTATATCGCTGCTGACTTCTTGCCCACATCCTGCCTCTGACCTGAAATGTCCTCCCTCTTCATATTTGGCAAACTATCATTCACGCCTCCTTCGAAGCTTTACTGAAGGCACATCTCCTCCAAGAGGTCTTCCCTGACTTGGCTCTCATTTCCTCTTTGCCCATTCCCTTCTGAGTCAACCTTATACTCGGATTTGTACCCTTTATTCATCCCTCCTTCAGCCCCACAGCACTTATGTACCTATCTATAATCTAATATTCATGTCAGTTTCCCCCTCTAGTCCATAGGATCATTATGGAGAGGGAATGTGTCTGGCAATTCTGTTATATTATACTCTCTAAAGTGCTTAGTATAGTGCTCCGTACATGGTAAGCGCTCAATAAATATGATTGTTTGATTCATTGTACCCTATCTGGGAGTGCATCCAACCTGATTAACTCGTATCCACCTCAGCATTTAGAACAGTGCTTGACATATATATAAACACATAATATAATTATAATAGTAATTATATTATTATTATTTAAAATAATAGCCATAATCATAATAGTCTAAGGGTGGAGGAAAAAAAAGAGAAGAATGTTTTTTCACAGAAAACCTAAGAAAACTGGATCTCACCTGATTCTTCTGTTGTGAATCTTATAATATTGCTATATTGGTTGCCATTCCCCACTCTTGTAAAAGCTGATACACTGATAGAATAAGTATTCACTGGATCCAATCCAACAAGTTTTCCATCAGTTTGAAAACCTGAAACATTCTGAAAATCAAATCAAGAATTATTTTCATTTGTTTCTTAACATTGGAAAATAATTATTGGCATGCAGGAGTCAGAAGGATCTGGTTTCTAATCCCAGCTCTGCCATTTGTCTGTTGTGTGATCTTGCACAAGTGACTTCACTTCTCTGTGCCTCAGTTACCCCATCAGTAAAATGGGGACTGAGACTGTGAGCCCCATATGGGACATGGACTGTGTCCAACCTGAAAAGTTTGTAATCTACCCCAATGCTCAGTATAGTGCCTGGCACAAAGCAAGCCCTTAACAAATATCAAAATAACAAATATAAAAAAGTTGACACAGATAACCTCAGTTCATTAAGCATAATGATAATAATAATAATAACTATGGTATTTGTTACTTAGCTTACTATGTTCCAGGCACTGTACTAAGCTCTGGGGTAGATACAAGCAAACTGGCTTGGGCACAGTTCCTACCCACATGGGGCTCACAGTCTCAATGACCATTTACAGGTGAGGTAACCCGAGAAAGAGAGAAGTGAAGTGACTTGCCTAGAGTCACGCAGCAGACATATGGATGAGTGGCGATTAGACCCCAGGTCCTTCTGACTCCCAGGACTTGTGCTCTTTCCACTAAGTCATGCTGCTTTTCCAAGGGTTATTCTTCCCTGAACAGGAACTTGAACTCTGGACTCTATCCATTTTGATTTTTGGCCTTGGCATTATACTTGGCTATCTCCACCAAAACCTGTCAGTTCTTCTATCAAAACACTTCCAGGATATGTCTCTTTCTCTCCGTCAAGACAGTCACCACACTGTTGTAGGGATTTGTCTCATATCAGTGGATTTGACTACTTAGGCTTCCAATGACCCCCCTGTCTCCAGGTGCTCTCTTCTCCAATCCATATTTCAAATTTTGTCTAGATTATTTTTCTATAACAATATTCTTATCATCTTTCCACTCCTCAGAAGCCTTCAAATCATTGCCCATTCCTCTTTACAACAAACAAAATCTCCTGAATATGTAGTTTAGGTCAGTCGAAACGACTTTCTCCTTCCTACTTACTCATTCTCTTCTCTCACTATTCCCCAGCTTGCAATCAGCATTCCTCTTAAATAGACTACTCACTAAGCCTCATTCTCATCTTTCCCTCTTGTCATACACTTGCTCATGCCGTCCCCATTGACGCTCCCCCTACCTTCACATCGGCCAGACCATAGCTCTCCCGATCTTCAAATCCTTTTGAAATCACAGCTCTTCTAGGAGGGCTTCCCAGATTCCTTTCTAATCTCCCCACCTTTTATCCTCCAACTCCTACCTTGACACTTTGACACCATTTAAAGCCTAAAATACATCTTATATAATCTACTACCTTCTCCCATCTGTAATTTACTTCGGTGTCTGTTTCCCCCTGGATATTGAAAGCTCCTTGGGAGGAAGGATCATATCTATTGATTCTGTTGTTCTCGTCCAAGCAACTATTAACCGAGCCTTGCACATAGTCAATGTTCTATAAATTATTAGTATCATTAGTAGCAATAGTTGTAGTAATATGGCACACATTAAGAGCTTACTACATGTCAAGTGTCATTCTAAACACTAAAGTAGATACAAAGTTTATTACATTGGAGACAGTCCTTGTCCCACATGGGACTCACAGTCAAAATAGGAGGGAGAAGTTTCCTCAAATGTGAAATGGGGATTAAATCCTACTCCCACCTATTTAGACCATGAGCTTCATGTGGGACAGGGACTGTGTCCAACCTGATTAACTTGTATCTACCCAGCACTTAGAACAGTTCCTGGAACATAGCATTCAACTAATATCATAAAAATAAAAAAACAGTGCTTGACACATATTAAGCACTTAGCAAATATTATCATTATTATTAACAATAGTAATAACAGGAATTTATTCCCCATTTTACAGATGAGGAAACTGAGACACAGAGAAGTCAAGTGATTAGTCCAAGGTCACACAGCAAGCAATTGGTAGAGCTGGGATTAGAACCCAGGTACTCTGACTCTCGGGCCCATTCCTTTTCCACTAGGCCATGCTTCTCTTGACTGATAACTGAAAGATGACTAAAATACAATGCACGTGAAATACGGCCAACCTACCTGATAAGATACAGTTTCACTTCTGTTTTCATAAATTTTAAAATTGTACATAATGACAATACCACTGGGCTGAGGACTCGGTCTCCATTTGAGCCACACGGAGTCTGCAGTGTAGTTGACTAAAGTCAAATTCTGCGGTGGAGCTAGTGGCTCTAGGGTAAAACACATTTGAAAAAAGTTAATCTCCCAGAAATGAAAAGTCAAACAATGCCTATATGAGGAGGACATTAAATACAAATGGGTGGTTCCAATATATTTTAATGTAGTCAAACTTAGTCAAATGATTTACCTCTATTTGGGATTTTTAACTTCATCTTTCAAGCATAAATGAGATGCAAACAGTCTCATTACATTGTGATTGTGTCTTTGCCAAGAAAATTCAGAAGGTCCCTAAAGGAGATTTAAGCAGAACCCTGGCACTGAAGTGCTGCTCTTAGAAAGTAGGTGCAGGCTGCATTAATAATCCCATTGCAACATGACAATCAAATGCTATTTGAGTTTCCCTGTTTTTTTCCTGCAAAGATTATACTGAAATAATAAAATGAGATTTAAATCACAACTTACCAGACTCATCAGTATAAAACAAAAGTGTAGTGAATGGACCAAGTCCCTTTATAGTTCGTGCGGCAGCGAAAAAACTATACAGTGCAAATGGTGAAAGATCTTCCAAAATTATATAGTTATCAGAGGTATTAAAAGAATACTTTTCAACTGATCCATGTAAATTTAAATCATAACTTATTATGGCACCATTTGGCTGTATTGGGGGATCCCAAGATAAGAGAACTGAGGTAGAGGAAAGATTTTTGAAAGTGTTGATTACTGGTGTAGTCTCTGGAACTATGAAAGAGAAGGGAACAGAAAACAAGACAAGAAGAAACTTTGGTTAAAAAATATTAGACAACTCTCTCAGCCTGGAAACTGATTTTTAATGATATCATGATAGCTTAATGAAGAATCAATCAATCAAGTGGTAGCATTTATTGATCAATTATTAAGTGCAGAACACTGTACTAAGTGCTTGGATCAAAATGCTACCATTTGTGATCATGGGAAGGCTTATTCCTTTCCCACATTGGAATTGGCATAATTCTAATAACACCATTCTCGTCAAAAATACCACATCCGTTCAAATGCCAAATAAATATCTGCTTTAGAGACAATAAAAATTTCCTAAGCCTACCATCTTCTTCAGTTTTGATGTGTAGCTTTGCCGTACACATTTCAGAGAATCCTTTCTCTGTCGATGGAGTAATTTTAAAAATATAATCAGTGTATTTTTCCAGGTTGTCAAAATAAATGCTTCTCTCATGAGTAATTAGAGATGGTTGTTCGTGGGTTGGTAGAGTATTCTGTAAGCTCAGTGAAACATAGTAGAAGACTATACCATTTGGTTGAGACGGCGGAAACCAGCTTATATTTATGGCAGTTGAAGACATAGTTTGATAGGTCATATTTTCAACAGGTCCTTCTGGTACTATAGCGTATAATGAGCAAAATATGAAAAGCAATGTTATTATGATTGAGAGGAAGCAATTCAATATTTAGATAGTTTTGGACATATGACACATTACAACTGTAAAGTCATTGCATTATATTTTGAATGGATATTTGAAAAGCATCGTGTGCAAATTATCTTGTCAGTCATGGTTTAATGGCATTCAAAATACATCAAATCCTCATATGGAATTTGAAATGGGTGCATATGTTTGTCAGCTTGCTATTTTTCAGGATTTGTAGTAAATGGAACATATTTTTAGTATTACCAGGACAAGAAATACTATATTCACGATCTGAAAAATGGAAGCCCACCCATAAACGCTCAACTTATTCCATGCCCAAACAGGTGGGGGGAACCATTTGGAAAAAGAAATGGAAGTCAGTCTATTAATTCAAAATTGAAATGGGTAACAAAATTAGAAGCCAGATTACTGAAAACAGTACATCCTCTGTTAATCTATCTAGCTCCTTTATATGTATCTCTAACACTTCCGAGTAGAAAGGAGGAGAAACATTTCCTGCCTCCTCTGAGACAGGGGAAATGTCATAGCCATCTTGACTGTAACTGCACGGAAAACTCTGAGAAAACTGCCTATTTAAGCTCATTTCACATTATCCTCTACAATACCTCTGCACTGTACAGTAACTCTAATTGTTTCAAAGGTAAATCAGAAGTGGTATGTATTCTAAGATTTAATATTCCTATGACGGAGTAGGGCCAACTGGAAAAAAAATACTACACCGAACTGAGAAGGATGCATGAGTGGGAGATGTGCATCCATTCTTTTTCACCAACTTCCTTCCGGATGGCCAATTGTCCCAACTCTAAGATTCCATTCTAACAGATCTGCAGTCTCAACAATACATCGTTATTACCTGAGCCCCACAGTGGAAACCAGAAAATGCAAGTTGTGACAGTGTAGGTGTGTAGGTGGCCTCACACCTATATTCACATGCCCACACATCCAGACGCACAGCCTCGTCGTGCACAGACACACCCAAAAGTGTGCCGCAATAGGGTGCACTTGGGCCTGACCTGCCCTTCCCTCACCTCTAACTTCTCCATTTTGGCCCCAACCATCTCCTTCTCTGTAACCACTGTTGCTTGCCCTGACGTCGCAAGTGTTTCTGTTCAGATTGAGGTGCAGCACTGGCAGCCACAGCAGGAACAGCAGCACATGGGCGCAATGTGCTTTGCCTTTCTGCGGTTCCCCGCCCCCATTCTATTTCTTATTGTCGATCTCGACTTCCTCCGTCACAAGAGTCACGGTAGAAATGACTTTGAGATCAGAGGACGGGATCGAGCCTGGGCCGGGGAGTCAGAAGTTCATGGGTTCTAATCCCGGCTCGGCCACTTCACCAGGCCTCAGTTACCTCATCTGTAAAATGGGGATAGAGACTGTGAGCCCCATATGGGACAAGGATTGTGTCCAACCCGATTTGCTTGTATCTACCCTAGCGCTTAGTATATTGCCTGGCACATAGTAAGTGCTTAATAAATGCCATAATTATCATTACTATTATTATCAGCGGCGGAAGGGGAAACAGGACGATAGAAAAGTAATGAAACAGACATGGCACTGCCTTCTCTGGTTGGGGAGGCCATCGCTCTGGACTGAGCTCCTTGTAATAATAATAATAATAATAACAATAATATTTGTTAAGCACTTACTCGGTGCCAAGTTCCTTACTGTAGCCACCGCAGTAAAAATGGTACCCAGATGAGTCCAGGTAGCCAGGGGTTTGATGGCAGGATGGGTTGTTTTAAATGGGAGGTAGAGGGATCACGATAATATTAACTGTGCCATTTGTTAAGCACTTACAGTGTGCCAAGCACTGTACCAAGCGCTGGGGTTAGATACAAGATTATCAGGTCCCACATAGGTCTCATTCATTCAGATATTCGCTCAATCATATTTCATTCAATTCAATCATGTGCAGAGCACTGTAAAAAGCACTTGGAAGGTACAATTCAGCAACAAATAGGGATAATCCCTGCCCGACAATGGGCTCACAGTCTAGAAGGGGTGGGCAGGAAGGAATTCTAAGTAGGAAGGAGGCAGGGAATGTGTCTATTATTACATTGTACTCTCCCAAGCGTTTATTATAGTCCTCTGCACACAGTAAGCGAGCTCAGTAAATACTGCTGAATGAACCGGTATTGAATTCCCATTTTGCAGATGAGGGAACTGAGGCACAGAGAAGTTAAGTGACTTACCCACAGTCACACAGCGGGTAGGTGGCACAACAGGGATTAGAACCCAGGTCTTCTGACTCCCACACTCCTTCTCTATTCCCTAGGTCACACTGCTTTGCCTAGTGAAAAGAGCATGGAAGCACTGAGGGAAATCTAAATACTTCACTTCTGAGGAACAATGTCTCCTATTCAAGGACTGTGGAGCTACAGGGAGGGTGGGAGGGGAAAATTACTCCATTGGAATCAATAGAAACTGCAAAAATGTGGTCTGGAATTCAGAGGTTTTCATCATACTTGCAAAGATGATTCATCTATTTGTATAGCAAAATTAGCCACTCCATTATGTAAGGGTCAAATCATTTGTCAGTTCAATTCACTTCCAGTCAAATGTTTCTGAATGTGAAAGTGTACACATATTTTGAATTGAGATATTATGTCCATTTTTAACGACACCCAGTTTGTATTTTTAAAAGCATTTTCATGTTCATCGCAATTTTAAGTAGCGATTTGGCAATAGTTTCCACATCCTAGGCAAATGTTTCTATTTGCTAACATACGATAATGAGAGGAAAGAAAAAAAAAAAAACATCCCAGAATTATGTGCACTGAAGAATAAATCAACAACATTCCTAAACATGAGAACTGTTTAAAACTCCTTATCAAGCACCATCTTGAAGAAGAATACTAAAAAGATCAATTGCCCAGGGCCAGCACAGGATGTTACTGAATGTAACCTCTGGAATCCTCTGGGAATGGGACACTAGAATGAAATTTCCTGTGAATAGAGTTATGTTTTGTATTGTCTGCAATGCTGGTTTTATTGAAAAAAGTCAGAGAAGGAAATAAAAGATGAGTCTGAGGAAGGAAATTCTACGTGGTGTCCGAAGGCACTGAAAAAAAAAATTAAAGACTCCTATGATACAAATATAAATTCCAACTGCAGCGGCTTTTCTTGAAAATGATGGGTACAAGTATAATCTCATGCATGATATCTATTCTTTCCAAGAAAATATTTCTGCTGAATAATGCAAAAGGTATTTCAATCCCATCTCTTAATTTTTGATGTCCTTCATATCCTTAAAGGAAGATGTAAATTTACATTTTCTATTTTATGCCATTTTAACTTCTGAGCTATTTGCAGAATGAACTATAAACTTCAAATATGAAATATATTTTCCACATAATTTTGCCATTCACTTCAAATAATGAGAGAGCAAAACAAAGGAATACCCCATTATTTTACATCACTTTTGAGGTTACATAGAACAACAGTGATTTTTCCATTGTTTATATTAATCAAATTCATTAATAATAATAATAATAATCATGGTATTTGTTAAGTGCTTATTATGTGCTAAGCACTGTTCTAAGCGCTAGTAGATACAAGGTTGTCAGGTTGTTCCACGTGGGGCTCACAGTCTTAATCCCCATTTTACAGATGGGCTAACTGAGGCACAGAGAAGTTTAGTGACTTGCCCAAAATCACATAGCTGACAAGTGGCAGACCCGGGATTAGAACCCTCGATTTCTGACTTCCAAGCCCGGGATCTTTCCATTAAGCCATGCTGCTTCTCATTAATCTCAAGCTTCCCAAAATTTGATCTAAGTGAAAGGTATAAGGATAAAACTGTCACAAATCAAGATGAAATGCCAATTTTCATTACTGACAAAATGTTTGGTCTTTTAATTTTGTCAAAAAAAAAAGGACAATCAAGCATTCTTGTATAAGGAAATCCTTTTTCAAAAATTTTCTATCAAAAGAATTCCAGAAAATCTAGGAAAAAAGGTTAAGGGAAAATATTGCTCACAAGTGAAATTATTTCTTTTTGTTTACATACTGTCTTGGTCTGTGAAAACATGTATCATGTCACTGGTTTGGTTCCCGTTTCCAAAGGCAGTACTTGCTGTTAGCCAGAATACGTAGTAGCTGAAAATTGCTAAATTTTCAATTACGGCGGATAAGGTTCCATTATCAACTTCACTGCTTATTTCATGGAGTGTCAAATTCTGAAAAAAAAGAATTTTATATTATTAAACTACAGCTCTCTCCTAATATCTTCACAGTATATTGAACTCACACTACTTTTTATTAGTGGAATTTTTTGAGCATCCACTTGTTGCACTGCACTATATTACGCAGTTAAGTACAAAATAATGATGCGACGCATTCCCTCCTCACAAGGAGCTTACATTCTAATGGAGAAGACAAATATAAAAATATTTACAACTAAAGAGATGAATAATAGATGCTCAGGAAGATGTAAATATGTCTATAATTGCTAAAATTGGTCAAAGGGATGTTATTCATTCAATCATTCATTGAGCGCTTACTGTGTGCAGAGCACTCTACTAAGTGCTTGAAAGTACAATTTGGCAACAAATAGGGACAATGCCTACCAAACAATGGGCTCACAGTCTAGAAGCGGGGAGACAGAAAACAGTACAAAACAAGTATATTAGTAGCATATGATATGACTCATGGTGATGAGAAATTAACTGTAAAAGCATGTTGGAAGAGATGGGATTTTAGGAGGATTTGAATATGGGGAAGCAGTGTGGCTCAGTGGAAAAAGCACGGGCTTGGGAGTCCGAGGTCATGGGTTCTATTCCCAGCTCCACCACTTGTCAGCTGTGTGACTTTGGACAAGTCACTTCACTTCTCTGGGCCTCAGTTACCTCATCTGTAAAATGGGGATTAAGACTGTGAGCCCCATGTGGGACAACCTGATTACTTTGTATCCCTCCAGTGTTTAGAACAGTGCTTGGCACATAGTAAGTGCTTAACAAACGTCATCATTATTACTATTATTATTCTGAAGGGAAAGGGAGAGAGTTCCAAGCCAAGGGAACAGCGAGAGTAAATGGAAAGGCAGAGAGGTTGTCTAGGGAAGAATGGAAGCTATGCAGCCTTAAAGGAAAGAACATGGGTCCGAGAGTCAGAAAAACCTGAGTTTTAATCCCACTCCCCTAATTGTCTGCTATGTGACCTTGGGCAAATCACTTCACTTCTCTATGCCTCAAATTCCCTCATCTTCAAAATGGGGATTCCATATCTTTCTCCCTTCTACTTAAACTATGATCTCCATGTGGGACCAGATTATCTTGTATCTGCTCCAGTGTTTAGTACGGTGCTTAGCATAGAGTAGGCACTTAAATACCACAATTATTATTATTACTGCTATTAACATAGCAAAGTGGAGAATAGAGAGAGAAGGCAGAAGATTGGTAAGGTGTAGCCTGAGGGTGGGGAGTCTTAAAGTTGAGTGTAATAAATTTGTGTTTGATGTGAAGGAGACACAAGGTGCCAGGGACAGTTTTGAGGAAAGGAAAATAATGTGGGCTGAATAATTTTTCAGGAAGAAGATCCATTCAGTAGCACAAAGTGGGAGAGGAGAAGATGGAGACTGGGAGACCATGGTAGAGGCTGATATCATAGTCTGCTGTGGCAAAACCAGGGTTGGTGTCAGACTGATAGAAATTTAAGTGGAGATTATGGGATTGGGTCTAAAAAATAATAATAATAATTATGGTATTTGTTAATACAAGCTATGTGCCAAGCACTGTACTGAGCACTGGGGTTGATAGAAGTAAATCGGGTTGCACACAATCCCTGTCCCATTTAGGGCTCACTGTCCCAATCTCCATTTTACAGATGAGGTAACTGAGGCCCGGAGAAGTGAAGTGACTTGCCCAAGGTCACACAGCAGACAAGTGGCCGAGCCGGGATTAGAACCTATTACCTTCTGACTCCCAGGCCTGTGCTGTATCCACTAAGCCATGCTGTGCAGGAACAACCGGGTGGACTTATAATACTCCACTCAAAAATTATTTGAGTTCAAATTAGACTGAAAGTTCATCTTCTAGACTGTAAACTCATTGTGAGCAGGGAATGTGTCCGTTTTATTGTGCTCCGCACACAGTAGGTACTCAATAAATACGATTGAATGAATACCATAGTTAAGTCCTTTTTTTGGATAATTTCCGCTAACTTGAGACAGGAGGGGGGCTATTACAAGGGGAATTAAGAATAACAATAAGGGGAGTGGGAGAATAAAAGAAGGATAGAAAGGATAGGCTAGGAGAATGAAGAGGAAGGTGAGAGGGAACGATGAAGCAGCTCTTACTTCCACTGCACTCTCCAAGTGCAGCCAAGGCCCGCTCTGAGGCCAAGAAGTACGCGGCTGCCGCCCAGCCCAAAATATCAGTCTAATGTCACCAACAATCAATCCATCAGTCCATGAATGGTGTTCACTGAGTGCTCGCAGTGTGCAGAGCACTGTACGTAGCACTTGGGAGAGTACAATATAACAAAGTTGGTAGACAAGCTCCCGTCCCATAACGAACTTGCAGGCTAGAGAAGTCCCCGAAACTGACACCTCCAGGGTCAGGATATTCAAAGTGGACACAGTCCCTGTCCTACCTGGGACCCAAAGCCTAAGGAGTAATCTTTGGATGCAGGCAGTGTGATTGGGACAACAAATCCTACTGGCTTTTTTAAAGTACACACCAACCCTGAAGGTCATATGCATATAGGACATGTGTAAGATGACAATATTTAGCCTGTAAGTCACATGTGGGACAGAGGCTGAGGCCAACCTGATCATTTTAATAATAAGAATTTTGTATTGACCCTATCGCTTGGCACAATGCTTAACAAATACTATTTTAAAGAGTGCTGGGAGAAGTCTTTCCTAAATTACAGAAAATGAACCGAAGTTGATCACAGATACATAGTTAACTAGAAGTTATTTTTTGCTGATGTTCAGAATTTGGTACAGAAAACAACCCAAATGAGAAAGATTAAAAGGGACAATCAGAATACAAGCCTGAGTGAAGCAAAGAAAAGGCAGAACCAGGACAAAGGCAGATGTGGGAAGGAGGAAAGTGGGGCAACGCTTCTGGCTCCCCCATTGACTAAAGGCACATGTATTGAAGATCTTAGTGAAGAGACATCTCCTCCAAGAGGCCTTCCCTGACTAAGCCCTCCTTTCCTCTTCTCCCATTTCCTTCTGTGTCACCCTGACTTGCTTCCTTTATTCATCCCCCCCTTCCAGCCCTACAGCACTTACGTAGATATCTGCAATTTCTTAATATTAATGTCTGTCCCCCCCTAGACTGTAAACTCACTGTGGGCACGGAATGTATCTGTTTCTTGTTTGTATCGTACTCTCCAGGGCACTTAGAACAGTGCTCAGCACACAGTAAGTGCCCAGTAAATATGACCGAATGAACAGATGAATTAAAAAAATCCATTCTAGTGTTAGGACATTTCCCAGCACCAGCGTGACCAAATAAATCCAGCTTATACTGAGGTTCTGCCTCAAGTATGTTAGCTATCTTGTCCTCAAGAGAGTAGCAAAAGCTATCTCAGGTTAAAACTATCTATGGACAGTTGGGGAGACTGACTGCTCTGTAGTTGTGGCATGGTGGGCTGGAGTAACCCTCCTCTGAGAGTATGATTGAGAAAACAAAAAAAAATTAGGAGAAGAAAATGGGGGAAGAATTCCGATTTTTTTTCGGCGGGGTATTAGTTAATCTCTCTTTAGACTGTGAGGTTGTTGTGAGGAGGGAATGTTTCTGTCTGTTATATTGTACTCACCCAAGTGATTAGTACAGTACTTTGCACACAGTAATCACTCAAAAAATACAAATGAATGAATGAAGCACTCATGTGCCAGACACTGTACTAAGTGCTGGGGTAGATATAAACTAATAATAATAATAATGTTGGTATTTGTTAAGCGCTTACTATGTGCAGAGCACTGTTCGAAGCGCTGGGGTAGACATAGGGGAATCAGGTTGTCCCACATGGGGCTCACAGTCTTAATCCCCATTTTACAGATGAGGTAACTGAGGTCCAGAGAAGTGAAGTGACTTGCCCACAGTCACACAGCTGACAAGTTGCAGAGCCAGGATTCGAACTTGTGACCTCCGACTCAGAATGGACACAGTTCATGTCCAACATAGGGCTCAAAGTTTTAATCCCCTATTTACAGATGAGGTAACTGGGGCAGAGAGAAGTGAAGTGGCTTGCTCAAGGACACACAAGAGAAGTAGCAGATCTGAGAATGGAAAGATGATCCGGGCAGCAGAATGGAGTATGGACTGGTGTAGGGAGAGAGAAAGGAAGCAGGGAGATCAGCGAGAAGGCTGAAAGAGTAATCCAGGCAAGATAGAATAATAATAATGATGATAATAATAATGTTGGTATTTGTTAAGCACTTACTATGTGCAGAGCACTATTCTAAGTACTGGGGTGGCTACAGGGAAATCAGGTTGTCCCATGTGAGGCTCACAGTCTTAATCCCCATTTTACAGATGAGGGAACTGAGGCACAGAGAAGTTAAGTGACTTGCCCACGGTCACACAGCTGACGAGTGGCAGATTGGGAATTCGAACCCGTGACCTCTGCCTCCCAAGCGCGTGCTCTTTCCACTGAGCCATGCTTGCATTAATGTGGTAGCAATTTGGATGGAGAAGAAGAGGTGGATTTTAGCGATGTTGTGAAGGTAGAACTGACAGGATTTAGTGATAGCTCGAATATATGGGCTGAATGAGAGAGAGTAGTTAAGGATAAAGCCGAGGTTACGGGTGTGTGAGACAGAAAGGATGGCGGTGTCGTCAACAGTGACGGGAAAGTGAGCAGGAGGACGGGGTTTGGGTGGGAAGAAGTTAATTTTCCTCCCTGTGGCTGATTCTCTCCTCTCCATGCCCTCCCTCCCCCTCCTCCAGCCAGGGTAAATACTACACTTTTCTAAAATGTACTATAGCTTGTAAAATGTTTTTGAATACATAGTAACACTTAACCGGCTGATATTTTCAAAATAAATTTTAAAATGAATGTAACGCATAGGAATACAATCTGTTGACAACTAGGAAAGTTTGATAAAGCCATAAACAATAACTGATACGCGATTGAAGTGTGTCAGTTCTATCGTTTAAATTCATTTCATAAATTGTAATCTTGACTTCTACATGCCTGCTATTACCGCAATCCAAAATTAGGTAATGACTATATCGCTGCTGTTTGTTTAATTTTAGAAAGGAAAGAGACCAGTGAACTTTCAGGAATATGAGACTATATCTCTGAATCCTTTTTAATATACCCGGCTCATGTATTGTTGCAGCTGTCCCTTCAAAGCATTCTTAAAATTATTTGAAAACTTTTGCGTGCTACAAAATTAGACAATAGCGAGTGGTATCACTTGGTTTTCAAAAAAGACAGAGCCCAGAGTGTAGGCAGCAACTTCTAAAAGCGAGCTGAAGATATTTACATAGAACCCATGGTTTTTTCATAGTAATATTGTTACTCTGATTTTCAGGAAGAATCATAATGGGTTAAAACATTAACATGGATAACCCAAATCCGGGATAAGCGACAAAATGGGCACCATGAATTATACTATGCAAATCGAGCGACTGTTTGCACTAATTACTCATAATTTCTATGAATAATATTGCAGTAGAAGACACAACTGATAAAAGAGACACAAGGTATATAAGGAAGGCATAAAGACAAAAAGACTGTATGCTCATCATGGGCAGGGAATGTGTCTGCTAATTCTGCTGTATTATTCTTTCAATCATTTATTGAGTGCTTGCTATGTGCAAAGCCCTGCACTAAGCACTTAGGAGAGTAGAATATAATGGTGGTATTTGTTAAGCGCTTACTATGTGCAAAGCACTGTTCTAAGTACTGGAGGGGGGGGGGTTACAAGGTGATCAGACTGTCCCACGTGGGGCTCACAGTTTTTAATCCCCATTTTTACAGATGAGGTAACTGAGGCCCAGAGAAGTGAAGTGACTTGCCCAAGGTCACACAGCAGACAAGTGGTGGAGTCGGGATTAGAACCCATGACCTCTGATTCCCAATCCCGGGCTCCTTCCACTAAGCCATGCTGCTTCTCCAACAATACACAGACACGTTCCCTGCCCACAATGAGCTCCCAAGTGCTAAGTACAGTGCTCTGCACAAAGTAAGTGCTCAATAAATATGATAAAAAAATAGTTGGTCTAAAAGTGCAGAATTAGCAAGTGTTTGTTATAGAAATGTCAATATGTGAAATAAAGAAACACAGACCCCAGGGTGCTGGCCTATGGTAACATCAATGTTTTTAATGGTATTTATGAAGTGCTTACTATGTACCACGCACTGTGTTAAATACTGGGCGGATAGAAAATAATAAGGTTGGGCACTGTCTCTGTCCCACTATCAATCAGTGGTATTAATTGAACACTTAGTGTATATGGAACACTGTACTGCGTGCTTGGGAGAGCACAATAGGGTAAAGTTGGTTGTCAAGATTCCCGCCGAGAAGGAATTTACAGTCTAGAGGGCTAATAAATAGTGGATTTCCTTCTGGCTCACTCACCCACTCCAGTAATAATAATAATAATCATAATAATCAGTAATAATGATAATGATACTAATAATAAGGTATTTGTTAAATGGCAGGCACTCTTCTAAGCTCTGGGGCAGATACAAGATCATCTGGTTGGACACGGGTCCTGTCCCACAATAAGGCTCACAGTCTTAATCCCCATTTTACAGATGAGGGAACTGAGGCTCAAAGAAGGGACGTGACCTGCACGAGGTCACACAGCAGACAAGTGGCCAAGTAGGGACTAGAACCTGGTCCTTCTGACTTCCAGGCCTGTGATCTATCCACTAGGCAACACTACTTCTCATCAGTACAACGTGAACCGCAGCATCCCATCCCATCTTCTCTGAGATGATGGAGGGCCTTCTAGCCTTTGCAGAACGGATAATCCAAGCCCACTCCCCATATAATTTAGCTCTTGTTGCTGTTCAAGGGCTGGGGTGGATCTCCCCTCCCCAACTCCCTGCCCCACCCCTGATCTCTCTCCACAGGACCTATCTTGGATAGTTGTAGGGAGCCCAGTGACCAGCCCTGCATTGGAGACAGCAAACGGATTTTCTCCTCCTGTACGTTTTCGATTAGACTGTAAACCCATCAGTGGGCAGGGATTGTCTCTCTGTTGCCGAACTGTACATTCCAAGCGCTTCGTACAATGCTCTGCACATAGCAAGCGCTCAATAAATACTATTGAATGAATGAATCTTAATCCCGGCTCCACCACTTGTCTGCTGGATGACCCTGGGAAAGTTATTTCAGTTCTCCGTGACTCGGTAACCTCATCTGTAAAATGGGGATTAAGACTGAGCCCCATATGGGATGGACCTCATGACCAGTCTGACAGAAAATTTCCTCCAGAGTTTCCTAGCCATTTGGGGAGTCTGAGTTTGCTCTCTACATGCGGACCAACTCTCTCCCCAAGAGTCTATTGCACTTTCATCTCTTTCAGTGGACAACCTGCAGGCCTTAGATTTATGCTGTGCTCTAGAAAAGTCTACCCTTTCGGGGATAGCTAGGTGCTCAAGAGGTCCTCCAGAGCACAGTAAAGAGGAATAGAGGGTTAGAGACATGTCTTCTAAAGAAGCAGCATGGCCTTATCAATGAATCATCTGTATTTATTGAGCACTTACTGGGTGCAGGGCACTGTACTAAGCATTTAGTAGAGTACAATACAGCAGTGTTGGTAGACACGTTCCCTGCCCACAGTGAGCTCACAGTCTAATGGAAAGAATAAGGGTTGGGAGTCAGAGGATCTGGGTTCTAATCCTGGCTCTGCCACTTGCCTGCTGTGTGATTCTGGGAGTCACTTAAGTGCTCTGTGCTCAGTTTTCTCAGCTGTAAAATAGATATTCAATGCCTGTTCTCCTTTCCTTTAGGAGAATCGCTGTACAACCTGACTACTTTGTATTTCACCCCAGCTTATTAGTCAGAACTAGTTACATAGCCCTTAAATAGTACAAATTATTATGCTATCATCTTCCTGATAAACAGATAACTAGCCCAGTTGGACTTCCATAAGCTTGAAAGTTCTAGTTTCTCTTATTTCCCCACTAGATCGCAACTTTGTGTTCATCAAGGGCTGGTTTTGAAAAAAGAGTTCTACAGAATTGTGGCTTAGTGGATAGAGCACGGGCCAGGGAGTCAGAAGGACCTGGTTTCTAATCCCTGCTCCTCCACTTGTCTACTGAGTGACCTTGGGCAAGTCACTTCACTTCTCTGGGACTCAGTTACCTCCTCTGTAAAGTGGGTATTAGACTTTGAATCCCATGTGAGAGAGGGACTGTGTCAACCTGATTAACTTGTATCGCTTAACAAGTACCATTCTTCTTATTATCATTATTATTCATAACTTCACCAAAATATAACAAATGAAGTGTTACCTTGATAAAAGTTCCTGAATTATTTTTGTAATAAACTGTATAGTGTTGTATAATCCCATTAGGCTTTGAAGGAGGTTTCCAAAATAAAATTATTGATGAGGAACTGAGGTTGGCATAATGGACATCTTTTGGTGGATCACTTGGTGCTAGAAAAATATCCAGAAAATAACTTTGGTCAGTCAAACTTCTCTTTGCAAAGACATTTTTCATACTTTCTAACACTAGATAAATGATTCTATATCTTTAATATTGAGAAAGATACTACAGTCTCTATATAATTTAAAATATACAACTGTAAGAAAAGCACCTAAGATGGGATAAGATACATATAAAACAAATGAAAGTTCAGAGTAAACCTGATCAGATCTTGTTTTGAAGAATTATAATTGGCCTAAGATAAAAGACATTGGATTAGGCAGTATTTGGACTCTCCATTTTACCTGGGAGGAAATGCACTTTTAATATGACATGTTTCCATAGAAACTTACCTCCTTCAGAAGTTTTGAAACTAATAATGCTACTTTTCATTTTTCCATCACCAAATCTGGTGCTTGCTGTTACATATGCATTATATTCAATGTTATTTTCCAGGTCTGTGATTTCCAACGCCGTTTCAGTCGTATTAATAGTTCTGGGAGGTGAACTGTCCCTGAAAAGCATTAAAATATATTCTTTATGTAAATAATGATACACTAATCTTTGAAGTTGCAAAATTTCAAAATTCTCAGCAGTTAATTATTGAGCAACCACCCTCCTCTCCGCCCCCGGCCCCAGCCCCGAGTAGACAAGAGAGAGATGCAAAGGATGAACTGAAAATTGCCCAAGTTTTCAAAGATCTCATGATATAAAAAATAAGATAAATTCAAATACGTAGCATAAATATATATTATATACATCTAGATGTGGGAGTGTACATGTCCTCTGTGTTCAGATACAATGTTAACGTCCAAATCCCAGCATACAAATGTGACTGCAAAGATTCCTACAGTATCAACAAATTCTCCAACACCGCTTCCAAATAAGGATAGATCTTTGTTGCCCTAATAATTCCGTCCCAGGGCCTATTTCTGTTTTCCACTCTGCTTGCCTATCACTCTATGGCATTTATTGAGTGCTTACTGTGTGCAAATATTATATTTATTAAGTGCTTACTGTGTGCAGAACACCATACTAAACACTGTCCTAATCGCTTGGGAGAGCAAGGTAAAGAGTAAACTCAGCACACAGTAAGTGCTCAATAATACGACTGAAATACGATTGAAGGAATGGTATAACAAAGTGCACTTGGATTTGCGTCATTTACTGATTGACTTACATTAAGCTCACTGTGGGAAGGGAACGTGTCAAACAACTTTGTTGTAGTGTATTCTCTCAAGCACCTAGTAAGGTGCTCTGTACAAAGTATGGAAATAAAATACAAAAAAATACAAACACACACCCCTTCTTCAGTCCCACAGCACAGATCTGTAATTTATTTATTCATTTATATGTCTGTCTCTCCTTCTAGACTGTAAACTCAGGGTCAGAGAATGTCTCTACCAATTCTGTTACACTGTACTCTTCCAAGAGCTTAGTACAGTGCTCTTCATAAAGTTCAGTGCTCACTAAATACCATTGATTGACTGATGTTCCCGTCCACAAGGAACTTACAGTCTAGAGGGGGACAGACATTTAAATAAATTACGGATATGTTCATAAATGCTGAGGGGCTTATGTTCTGATCTTCATGAAGATTTCCACTCTAGGAGAGTAAAACCCTCTACCGACTCGAGCTCGCTGGAGTTGTCTCCTGCAGTGGTCTCTCGGTAGTCTGCTACCATGTCACTTTGTTTGAAACCGTGCTTCATCATATTTTAAAATGTTTTTGCAAGCAGCATGATAGAGCACGGGCCTGGGAGCCTGAAGGTCATGGATTCTAATCCCTGCTCTGCTACCCGTCTGCTGTGCGACTTTGGGCAAATCACTTCACTTCTCTGTGCCTCAGTTCCCTCATCTATAAAATGGGGATTGAGACTGTGAGCTCCACATGGGACCGGGACTGTATCCAACCCGATGTTCTTGCATCCATCATCCCAGCACTTAGTACAGTGCCTGCCACGTAGTAAGCGCTTAACAAATACCATAACTATTATTATTATTCCCATGGTGGCGTGTGCATCTGTCCCCTTTGTGAGTTTTGAATACAGCAGCTGTTTGGCAATCCTACGGCAATCCATTCTCCTCACATGTCAGGCCCAGCAGAGCTGGTAAGATGACTACGTTTCAAGACGTCATTGTCTGTCTGCTCGATGTTAAGCCCCTAATATGGGTCGAAAACTGTTCTAAGTGCTGGGGTAGGTAAAGTTCATTAGGTCAGACATAGTCCCTGTCCTGCATGGGTTTCACAGTCTGACTGTTGGTGATCCCATTCCGCTGTCTGATGTTGAGTGAGAGATTTGTACATAAAGCTAATGACCTCCAGGACCTGGATGCACCTCATAAGTCTCACAGTCATACAAAAAGTCAGGCTCCTTCAATTGGCATCCTTCAATTTGCCAGGCACTGTACTAAGCATTAGCGTGGCTCAGTGGAAAGAGCCCGGGCTTGGGAGTCGGAGGTCATGGGTTTGAATCCCAGCTCTGCCATTTAGCTGTGTGACTGTGGGCAAGTCACTTAACTTCTCTGTGCCTCAGTTGCCTCATCTGTAAAATGGGGATTAAAACTGTGAGCCCCACGTGGTGTCCCACCTGATAACCCTGTATCTCCCCCAGAGCTTAGAACAGTGCTCTGCGCATAGTAAGCGCCTAACAAATACCAACATTATTAAATTGGGTTGGACACAGTTCCTGTCCCAAGTGAGGCTCACAATCTCAATTCCCACTTTACAGATGAGGTAACTGAGGCACAGTGCTTGGCACATAGTAAGCACTTAACAAATACCATCATCATTATTATTATTATTATCCCACCTTGACTACTGCATTAATCCCCCTTTCTGACCTCCTTGCCTCCTGTCTCTCCCTATTCCAGTCCATAGTTCACTCTGCTCCCTGGATTATTTTTTGACAAAAATGTTCAGTACATGTTTCCCCACTCCTCAAGAATCTCCAATGGTTGCCCATCCACTATAAATCAATTGTATTTATTGAGTGCTTACTGTATGCAGAGCATCTTACTAAGCCCTTGGGAGAGGGACTCAGTTACCTCATCTGCAAACTGGGGATTGAGACAGTGAACCCCATGAACACAGGGACTGTGTCCAATCTGATTTGTTTGTATCCACCCAGATTGCTTAAGATAGTGCCGGCACAAAGTAAGCAATTAACAAATACCATTATTATTATTCCCACACAACAGTATAGAAGACTCATTCCCTGTCCACAATGACCTCCATATCAAACAAATGCCTTACCATTGACTTTAAAGGACTCAGACACCTTAACCCCTCTTACCTCACCTCACTGCTCTCATAGTACAACCCAGCGCAGACACTTCACTCCGCTGATGTCAAGGTACTAATTGTATCTCAATCTCATCTATCTCACCACTAACCTCTTGCCCACATCCTGCCTACGGCCTGGGACACCCTCCATCTTCATATTCAACAGATGATTACTCTCCCCACTTACAATACCTTACTGAAGGCATATTTCCACCAAGATGCCTTCCCTGGCAAAGCCCTCATTTCCTCTTCACCCTCTCCCTCCCGCATTAACCTTGAATTTGGACTTGCTCCATTACCCCTCCCACAGCCCCATAGTACTTATATACATATCCATAATTTATTCATATTTCATGTCTGTCTCATCCTTTAGACTGTAAATTAGTTATGGGCAGGGAACATGGCTATCAACTCAGCCACATTGTAGTCTCTCAAGCCCTTAGTACAGAGCTCGCACACTGTAAGACCTCAATAGGTAATGGGTTCTAATCCTGGATCAACCCTGTCTGCTGTGTGTCCTTGGGCAAGTCACTTCACTTCTCTGGGCCTCAGTTACCTCATCTGTAAAATGGGGATTAAGACTTTGAGCCCCATGTAGGACGGGGTTGATGTACAACCTGATTTGCTTGTATCCACCCTAGTGCTTAGTACAGTGCCTAGCACATATTAAGTGCTTAAATACCATAATCACTATTACTATTGTGATTATTAATAAACATGATTGATTCTCCTCTAAGGGGCCTTCCATGACTTAGCTCTCATTTCCCCTATTCACCCTCCCTTCTGCATCACCTATGAATTTGGATCCATATCCCTTTAATACTTCAAATTCACTCCACCTTCAGCGCCATAACATTTAGGTATATTTCCTTATATTCCGTATCTGTAATTTATTTTGATATCCGTCTCCCCTTCTGGACTGAAAGCTCCTTGTGAGCTGAGGTAGTGTTTACCAACTCCATTGCATCGGTAAGCATACAATAAATACAATTGATTGATTAGTATTAGGGAACGTCTGGAGGCATGATAAACTCTTTTCAGGACTCCATTAAGCTTGATCAACAGCTCTAAGTAAAAACAGTAACCGTGGTTCCATGTCTTGGAGTTGTGATCCAAGACATCTTGAAAAACACAGAGCAACTAGTTCCAAAACAACAGAGTTGAGTAAATTGTGGAAATTCTGACAAGACTATGTAGTATATCATTACAAATGGTCATGACATGGGAGGATTTTCAGTTTCCTGTTGTAAATCCCATCTATAAAAAAGGTTCCAGAAAGCTAGTTAGTTTCCCTCCTACACCTCTCTGATTAAGGGATTTAACAATTAAATTTAGGATGAGTATGAGCAAATGCATTGTATTGCAGCTTAAGAAAAATGATCCAAAATACAACTACAAGAAGATGATGGTCTTTCAGTCATGACTCAATAAAGTGACATACATTTGGAAATATATGATGTTCCGTATGAGAGGTAGATGGTTGATATGGAAAATGTGCTTTCTTTCAGTGTCTGTATCTTAGACTGTGAGCCTCCAGGGGCACGGGACTGTGGCTGAACTGATTATTTTGTGGTTTTCCTAAAGCTTAGCCCTTAGTAAACACTTCATAAATACCACCTTTAATAATATTGGGATGCAAACTTTTGTAGTGGTGGAAAATAGGTTTCAGGCCCAAATATTGTCAATCCATTGAGGCAGAGGTCTGTGTCTTCCATCTCTATTACATTGTACTCTACTCCGTAAATTTTGAACCCTGTTTAGGAGAGGGATTATGTCCGATTTGATTATCATGAGTGTACCCCCAAACCACTCAACAGATACCATTGATTGGCTAATTAACCAAATTTGGATCCCTTCAAAATCAAGTTTTCCAATTTTCTAGATGTTTTGTGAAATGAATATTTCTATTTCTAAGGAATTAGCATAAATTATTATAGGAGAAGTCAGCAACCCATCATTTTAGCACTTTAATAATTACCCTCAGTACTGCTTCAAAAAATGAATCTTACCAGATATAAACTGTGTAATAGAGGATAACTCCATTTGGCTCCAAAGGTGGTTGCCATGACAACTTCACAGTGACACCAGACAACTGTTCAACTGAAAAGCTTTGTGGAGGAGAACCAGGAGCTAAAAAGTGAGAGCACAGGTTGCAATTTTTTATTAAAGATCATGATAAGAGTACAAAAGATATCTTTCAGTGTCTTTACTGATTGCTCTAATGAATGCATCCTCTGCGATGTGGTAAATAGGCTTGTTTCCTTTTTTGGCCTGATTATGATGAAAGATTATTTTGCACGGTGGGGTTACAACATCTGCTTCTGCGATTCAATGGAAAAAAATATTGCATGAGACCACAGAACAGCAGTCCTCACAGTGATTCACCTACTGATCAAGGACATTCCATTTAGCATTTTTTTTCCAATGATAAAAACAAAAGCTTTATAGGTGTGAATAAATGTAAAATACAGTAAACTAATTTTCCAGACCAAAGAGACTTGACAAAAATTAATAAAGTGCATGAAGTTCAAAAGTGACACTCAAAATACCGAACGATGCTAGAGAAACCAGGTGTTGGTTCAAACCTCAAATAGGAAACAAACATTTTCCATTGGTCATAAACTCATGAAAGTAATGAAAAGAAAAATTCCATTATTACTAAGTAATTACATTCTCAGGAAGTGAAGAGTTTACATAAGACATTCAATTTCATCCCATTTAAAATATTATGCATTTTGGGGGTAGATTGACACCTTTTCTGCAATATACTAAAGATACTCTATTTTGGGTTACTATATCTTTCATTTGCTGGAAAGGAAATGACACTGAAAATAATAATCTGTTTTTCTTGTAAAACTTAATGGAAGAAAGTAATGTATTTCTAGATAGCGGCATCGACACATGATTTGCTATTAGCGTAACTATATTTATTTCAAACATTTACTATAAAATGATCTAATACTTTAGGTCACAGTTGTAGTCATGCGTGGAAATTGAAAGCATTGTATGGTTATTAGAAAATCTGTGAAACATTTGTTCTGATTTCTGAACAGTGTGTACTCTGTGGAAAGGCATATGTGTAGTGTTGTGAACAGTGTCTTTCCAAATTATTTGTGCTTCACTCACACTTCATTTCTATGAACTGGCTTAAAATGTGCATGTTTCAGCATTGGGGTAAGGCCAGATTTTCTAAAACAAAGGTTCATTGAAATCGGAAAATGTCTATAATTACAAACTGAAGAAAGATGGCAGCAGCTGTAGTAGTATTTTAATTTTATGTTATCCTCAAAGGCATTATAATAAAACTGCTATCAAATATTGAATGTCACCAGACACTGCATCTCTTTTTGGGCATCTGGTTTCTGAGATATTAGTTCCCTGGCTCTGAAAAACACTATTTCAAAATAAAAGATCAGAAATATTTGCTTCTTTGAAAGGGGTGAATATTCATGAAATTATGTTCCTAATAAATTAGAGGATTTCAATAAAGGAGGATTTTTGTTTGCTTAGAAATGATATGCATTTGAATTTATATGGAATTATTAGTATAAAATGAGAGGGAAACATTTCTTAAGAATACTATGACTATGGTCACATTAGTAAACTAACTCAGCTTGTTATAAACTTATGTCCAGTCTTCCTACATACCTGAATAGTTCATTTAGATCAATCAATGGCATTTACTCAGCACTTACTTTGTGCAGAGCACTGTACTAAGCATTTGGGAGAGCACAATTCACCAGAGCTTGGTAGACACATTCCTTACCCACAACAAGCTTACAATAGATTAAAACATTTTTAAAGAATCTCTGCATGACTATAGGTGTAGATCATAATTAAGCTTTCTTTGGGGTCTCCTCTGCAAAAACAGAGGTTGTTAGAAAAGAGATTTTTCATCTCTAACTTTCTTCCCCATGCTTTTATGCTCAGTGAACACCCTCCCAAGTATTTCACAAGTTCACTTAATGCAGCAACTGTTATTCAAAAATAACCAGATTCAAAATCACTCTTGCCTGGACATCTACCCACACCTTTACTTCCCTCCATCTGTGTTCATGTATCCAGTGCTGCATTTCCAAGGCAAGCATCTGAGCTGGCCAATGTCCAAAAGAAAGAGCTTGTTCTGATCAAAACAGCATATTCCTTCTCTGAGAAGGAATAATGACATAATGATCATAATGATCATAGTAAGCTTTTTCTTACTATTCTGAACCTGAGTATTTTAAAGATTCTGACATAATCGTTCCTGACTACTTACTCTCTGTAAATTTTTTAGCCACCTGCACATCTGGGGAACAATTTGAATGGAAGAAAGGTGATTGCTGAGATGAAAAGTGACTTGCCAAAGTCCACATCAGCCAAGCAGAAACGTTTTCTCAAGAAATGATTGAAGTTTGGGTTTCCATTCATGCAAATTAGCCATACAGGAAACTATCTGTTTCACCCCTTTCTCAGCCCCCAAATTCAGTCCTCTATCTCCAGAATCAGGATCTTCTCTATTCAATAAATATTCCTATGACTTTTATTATTTAATTTATTTATTCAATAAATATTCCTGTGACTTTTATTTACCGCATCTATAGCTCCAATGCAATGGATATCACTAATGACTGTAAGCTCATTGTGGGCAGGGAATGTTTCTGTTCACTGTTGTATTGTACTCTCCCAAGTGCTTAGAACTAATGTTGCCCTCTTGGAGCTTGTCAGTGCCCATCTTCCAAAGCCACAAAGTCAGAAGGCTAGGATCAAACTAGGGTGGGGAAATCGAGGCAGAGTGGATGGTAGACTTGGAGGAAGAGTATGTTGCATGCGTAGAAGCGGTGCTAAAATGGTGGAATGCTGAGAAGATGAACTGATGCCCTCACCTCTTCTCCCAACCCCTTCTGCGTTGCCTTTATTTCCTCCCTTTATTCATCCCCTCTCCCAGGCCCACAGCACTTAACATACAAATCTGTAATTTCTTTATTTATATTAATGACTGTCTCCCACTCTAGACTGTAAACTCATTTTGGGCAGGGAATCTGTCTGTTTGTTATATTCTACTCTCCCAAGTGCTTAGTACAGTGCTCTGCACACAGTAAGCACTCAAATACAATTGACTGACTGACTTGAGCACAACTCACTACCCATTGGTCCAGAAGGTGAATGAGATTTTAAGCGACTGAAAGAATGGCAAAAAATATGTCATACTCCAGGGGTAGGGGGGGTGATGGTACAATTGTGTATGTTCTTAATGGGTCTCCAGAGAAGTTGGAAAATCAAAAAGCTTTCTCCTTTTCCCGTCCTCTTTGCCTCCACTGTTCCCTGATGGACAGGAAGCAGTGGTTTATTCAAATGTGAAACATAAATAGCAGAGAAAAGGTCATGCTCATCTTAAAAATGAATGGGGCATGGAGAGATGGAAAATATCATTGATCCAAAAGTGCAATGAGATACCAAATTTGAATTGTACCTTTCCATTGGAACTCTCTTGGTACAGAATCTACAGTTAGCCATGAGCCTATCATCCTACAGGGAGGAGTAATTTACCAGAAGCCAAAGGACTGTTAAATGTATTTTTATCACTGAGTGGTAGGAGAATGATCATGGCAGGAACAGCAGATTAGTATATAGACTACTGAATGGAGCTAGAACTGCAAAAGAGAAAATTCCAATTATTAACTGAAGTAAACTCTACTAAATTAGTTCAAATAGTTCAGTCATAATTGGAAAGATTTACAACTTGGAAGAAATAATTGCAAAACAATAGTTAAGGCCTGCTATTTTTTGCATATCTCATCACCAACCTCTCACCCACATCCTACCTCTGGCCTGGAATGCCCTCCCTCCTCATATCAGACAGATAATTGCTCTCCTCCACTTCAAAACCTTATTGAAGGCACATTTCCTCCAAGAAGCCTTGCTGACTAAGCCTTCCTCTCCTCTTCTCCCACTGCCTTCTGCACCGCTCTTATTTGTTCTTTCATTCATCCTCCCTCCCATCATCAAAGAACATATGTATATATCTCTGTATATATCTGTAATTTATTCATTAATCTTTTTATATTAATGCCTGTCTCCCCTCTAGACTGTGAGTTCATTGTGGGCAGGAATGTGTCTGCTTGCTGTTATATTGTACTCTCCCAAGTGCTTAGTACAGAGCTTTGCACACACTAAGAGTTCAATAAATGCAATTGAATGAATAGAAAAGTCCCCCTTTTCCTCAGCTCTTCCTTCCCCATCACCCCAACCTTCTTCCTTTGCTCTACCTCCCCTGCCCCACTTGTTTATATATGTACATATCTATCCTGTTTAGACTGTGAGCCCGTTATCCTTTTTAGACTGTGAGTCCATTATTGGGCAGGGATTGTCTCTATCTGTTGTCGAATTGTACATTCCAAGCACTTAGTACAGTGCTCTGCACAGACTAAGTGCTCAATAAAACCTAATGAATGAATGAATGATTCTATTTATTTATATTAATCCCTGTTTACTTGTTTTGCTGTGTATATATCTTTAATTCTTTTTATTTATATTGATGCTATTGATGCCTGTTTACTTGTTTTGATGGCTGTCTCCCCCTTCTACATTGTAAGCCTATTGTGGGCAGGGACTGTATCTCTTTGTTGCTGAAGTGTACTTTCCCAGCGCTTAGTAAGTGCTCTGCATGCAGAAACCACTCAATAAATGCAATTGAATGAATGAATGAAATAGAGAAGCAGCATGGCCTAGAGCAAAGGCCTGGAAGTCAGAAGGACCTGGGTTCTACATTTGGCTCCACCACTTTTCTGCTGTGTGACCTTGGGCAAGTCACTTAACTTCTCTGTGCCTCGATTACCTCATTTGTAAAGTGGGGATTAAAACTGTAAGCTCCATGTAGGATGAGGTCTGTGACCAACCTGATTAGGTTATATCTACACCAGTATCTAAAACAGTGTCTGGAACATAATCAGCATTAAAATACCAAAAAAAAAAAAGTCAACGACAGGATAAAAGCATAGCAATGACACTAGCATTAACCAACCCTTTAGCATCTTTTATACATACCATCTTCTTCAGTCAGGATAGTTACAGGGGCGCTTTCAGCTCCTTCACCTTTGATTGTACTAGCAGATACTCGAACCAGGTAGTGGGTATATCTCTTTAACCCTAAAAATAACACAATGAATAATTCCTCTTAAAAACATTTTCTAAGGCACAAATTACAATCAGCAGATGAAATAATCTTACAGATAGGTTTCATTGCCTACTGTGAGGAAAATGAATTATAATGGCAAAACAGAGAAGGGAAGATTCAAGGGGGTATTTGGGATTCATAAAATGGGATTTCAACACTTTTGTGATCAATTTCATGCTTGAATACCCATATGAGAAAGTAAACAGTGCTTAATACAAAACTCTTTCCATTTACTTGAAATTAATGAAATCTAAATTAATTAAATCTACTGGAAAACTTTTTTTAATTGAAGGTACCATGAAAATGTGATCACCTCCAATTTTCTGTGACAGAGAAGTAGTATTTATAATTCTCTCTTCATTTTCCTTGTTCTTCCTGAGATATATTGTATACTTCAGAATTATTCCATTGGGAACAGCTGGTGGAAGAAATGATAACTCTATTTCCGTAGAAGAAATATTTCTGTAGGTGATATTTTCTGGAGGACTATCAGGCGCTAAAAAATGAAATAAATTTGAATAAACATTAATATTGTCAACATTCCTCATTCTCATGAAGGAATTCAGCGACATGGAAAATTTAGGAGAAAAATAATGTTGATTATGATGGGATTCCAGTGTGACACTTGAAAGAAACTGGTACAAATTTAGAAAAGTGAAAAAGGCCCACAATATGATATTGTCTGGGAAGAGATACATTGGATCAAAATGAATTTTATAACTTTTTTATATTCCTTGAGCACAAAAAAAGGATGGAGTAAATATCTCTAAAAATATTTTCTCTGGATTTCACTCCACCACACAGCTGACACTGCCTTCTCCTCCTCCTATTCTTGTCTAAAATCAGGTTTCTGTCCTCTTTACTCTGAGGTCACTCTTTCAGGAGCCTCATTCTTGCCAAATGTAATGGTCCCTATTCCGACTCAACTTTCAGGTCTCTCCCTCCTACTAGAGTACTACTGTACTTTCTTTCTTCACCGCATCCCAGATCACCATCTTCCTGTCTTTCAAGCTAATTTCCTGTGCCCAGTTCTCATCTCTTCATTCTACGGAAGATTGATTGATTGACCGAAGTATGCCATAAGACCACTGCTGCTGCCAGAGGAGCATTTTACAGTGCCTGCCTGTTTTTGAGATTGCCTTTTGATGCTGATTGTTTAATCTTTCACTTAAGAATCAAGGCCTGGTATTTATTGAGCTCTTACTGTGCTCAGAGCACCATACTAAATGCTTGAGAGAAAGTATAGTATCCACTCTCTCAGGCTCATCTGGCTCCTGGGATATCCACCAAAGATACATTGCCCTGCCTGAGACTGTGCTTCAGCATCAAATAATCACTTAGTATAGAGCTTTGCACACACTAGGAGCTCAATAAATACAACTGAATGAACAAATGAATAGTATTTACTGAATGCCTACTATGTGTCCCGCACTATTCTAATAAGCATTTGGGAGAGTAAAAGAGAGTTAGTAGAAATGATACCTCCCCTCAAATATTCCTTCTTCCTTCTGTGCATGCCTTCTCTGTTCAACAGTTAAACAGATGCCTTGGAATCATCATCATCAATGGTATTTATTTAGCACTTACTGTATGCAGGGCATGTAGTAAGCACTTGGGAGAGTACAATACAAAAGAGCATTGTGAGAATGGGTGTCAATAAGGATGAAGAAATAAGTTTCCAGGCAAAGGAGAGAGCATATTCAAAGCATGCAAGGATAAACCTGAAGTGGGCGAGGTTGGACTGATATCTAGATTTTCGCCTCAGTAAATATCATTGATTGTTCATAACTAGACAGTCTAGAGAGATGGGTTTGAAGTCTAAAGCTACAGTTTGCAGAGCTACAGTCTTTGGAATCCTAAATATGGTCAATATCCCCGTCATTAAAGCCTTAATATCCACCCCATCCTCATCATCACAGCACTCATGTAGTTATCCTGAATTTACCCGTGAACTGAAAAAAATTAAGAGAATACCTACATCTTTCTCTATGTATTTTAATATTTTTGTTAATTCCCTTTATTTAATACCTGAACAGGATGCATTTTTAAATAAAAAACTCAAAGCTAATTAAGGTTTTAATCCATAATGTCATAGTTTTTCTGCATCCCAAAATATAGATAGAAGTAAAACCATTCTAAAAAATTAGATGTGCCAAATGAAAAACCACAACATAGCAAATTAATTTTCTTTTATAGAGATTGCATGTGTGCATTAATGGGTCTACCATCAGCTAACCTTTAGCTCGTTAATTTGGGAGGAATATGCTATATGTCATTATAAATGAGCATTATAGATCTCAAAAAAATTAGATTGAGCCAACAGAAAATGTCTTGGCGTGAGACTTTTTTTCTAATATACACCTCAACTCAGCAGAGACCCAGGTTCGTCAGAAGGTGCGTATTAGGAAAAAAATTTATTGGCAAAACAATATCTGCTAGCTCCAACTAATTTCTTTGAGCCCTATGGTGCTCAAATATTACAAATTATAATAGTAGCACATTCCTCTAAAATAAACTGCCTAAAAGTAAGTCACTGTTTGTCCCATTAATGCACACACGGAATCATAGATGCTCACGTTATGTACTTTTCCCCTCTTCCTGCACCTGACCAACCTCCTGACCCAGTAGATGGCAATGGATTAAGTGTTTTCTATTTTCTCTGGGAAATAGACTCCAACTGGACAAACACATTATGCTTCCAATAGGAGATAATATCCAGTCACTAACAGAACAGTTCTCTAGCCAGATATGATAGATGAACTGAATTGATTTTTCTTCCATCAAAACCCCTTTTTTTTCCTCTTTACTCCTCATCCTTCCTGTTTGGGTAGAGGAAAGTCATTCGGAGGAGGGAACAGGAACAGTAAAATATCTTTAATCAGTCACTTTGGCAGCCTTCTTACCATCATGCTTTTCTTAGAAAGAAAACTAGTCCTATAGGTTTTAAAGACATTTATCCCGTTTACACAGCACAATCCACAATCCTGTTGGATTAGTGAGTCGAATTTAGATGTGTCCTGGGTAGATTCAAATGTCTACCTCAGAATCACCTTCCAAAATATTCTTGCCAATGCAAGTCACAGAACGGGTAAAATAGTGAACGATTTATTAATAATAGGACAGCATCAGTAATCTATGGTGCTTTTTAATTGGAGATATTGTTAAAAAATCTTACCAGTTTCAGATGTTCTTACTGACAATAAAGAAGAAATCTGATTCCCATGGCCAAGCCTTGTATATGACCGGATAGAAATATTGTAAAGAGTGTAAGGTTTTAGGTCGCTTAAAATTGCACTGGTTGTTGAAATGTTTTTAGTAAGTAACTTTTCCGTATTTCCATAAATTACTTCATAGGCAATGATTATTCCATTAGGTTTTTCAGGTGGTGACCATCTCAGGTTTATTTCTGTTGCAGTAATATCAACCAATTCAACATTCTGGGGTGGGGATTCTGGTTCTGTACAGAGAGTAACACAAAATCAGTGTCTTGAATTACCCTATAATAATTGAAAGGTTGAAAATTAATAAAACCTTCTTCAGGTCAGTGATAGTGGGCTAGAGTAGAAAGCATTAGACACTGAGAAATATCTCTATCTAGACTATAAGCACCATGTGGGACAGGGATGTTTTTCATCTGATTTTATTATAAATACCCCGGCGCTTAACACGATATTTGGCAAATAGTAAGCTCTTACTAATTGTAGCATGACCTAGTGGATAAGCATGGGCCTGGGGGACAGAAGGACCTGGGTTCAAATCCTGGCTCTGCCACTTGTCTGCTGTGGGACCTTGGGCAATTCCCTTCACTTCTCTGTGCCTCAGTTCCCTCATCTGTAAAATGGGGATAAAGGCTGTGAGCTCCTTGTGGCACATGGACTGTGTTCAACCCAACTGTCTTGTATCTACCCAGCACCTAGTACAGTGCCTGGCACATAGTAAGTGCTTAACAAATATTGTTTAAAAATCCACAATTATTAGTATTATATTATCATTTAGGATAATAATGATAAATTTGAGCTGAGTGCAATTTTTGCTTCATTCTTTAGGAAAGCAAATGGTGTCACAAGTTCCTATAATAATCCAAATTCCCCACAGCATACAAGAACAGCTGTCCGCTCTGCCAAATAGATTCTAGGATAACATTTGATACATCTGCTCCTAACAGCCAAGATTCTCCCCCAGCTCTCCCCTTATTATGTTTTTGTTTTTTACCTGCTACATTCCAGCTTAAGCCTCCTTCTTTATCACACCTCACTCATTCCTTGCCCACCCTCACTACCCATGCTTTCTTCCCCATGTTCAAAACTCTCCCCTTCCTTCAAAACTGACAGGCCACAGTCTTACTCACCTTCAACTCCCTCCTAAAAACCCATCTCCCTCAGTAGGCATTCCCCAATTAATGTCCAACTGCTCTGATCATATCACCCCAACGGTCCCTTTTGGCACTTAGGTTTCAATCAATTTACATACAAAATGTGATTATTCATTTTTTTCATTTTTCTATACTCCTGCTGTTATTGATTGTATCATCAGTGAATTGATTAATAGCATTTATTGAATGTTGACTGTGGGCAGAACACTGTACTAAGTGCTTGCAGATATGCAATAGAGTCCAGCGATATGATCCCTAACCCCTAAGAATTATGATCTATATTCTTACTTCACCTCCAAATGCATTATTAATATTTTGGTATTTGTTAAGCACTTAAAACATGCCAGATACTGTACTAACCGCTGGGACGAATACAAGCAAATTGGGTTGGGCATAGTCTCTGTCCTATGAGGAACTCACAGTCTCAATCCTCATTTCCCAGATGAGGTACCTGAGGCCCAGAGAAGTGAAGTGACTTGCCCAAAGTCACACAGCAGACAAATGGAGATTAAAAAATGTGAGCCCCACGAGGGACATCTGATTACTCTGTATCTACCCCAGAGCTTAAAACAGTGCTCTGCACATAGAAAGCACTTAACAAATACCATAATTATTATTATTATTATTGTTACAAATGGCAGAACCAGGATTAGAACCCATAACCTTTGGATTCCCAGGCCCGTGGCTCTATCCACTACGCAATGTGGCTTCCCCACTGCATGTACACGTATGTGTACTTAGACGGAAGCTGTTGTCTTAGTCTGCTATCTGGCAGGGAGAGCCACAGAGGGCTTTCCCAAAATGGCAGCAGGCAGGCCCTTCTCAGAGATGGGGCTGTGGGCCTTCTCTCAGGTTCACTTTCCTACTCAGAAACACTGGTGCGGCTGTTCGCAACCAAGAAGACCACTGCTGTCTGGTGATACTGTGCTTGTCACTCATGGCAGTCATTCATCTTCTTTCAAAGATGGCAAGATGGCTACTAGAGGGAAGCACTCGGTTATCGGAGCAAAAGTCAGGGTCTTGGAGCTGAACTGCCCAGGCATTCACACTCAGAACAGCATGGCCGTGAGGATAGAAGGGTGTGGGGCTAATGGCCCACACGGATCAAGATCTATAGCACCTCTTATTTTCCTCTGATATTAACCTCATTGAAAAGCATAGGATATTGAAGCAGCTACTGAAAAACACCCCAATTTTGAAATTCATAAAGTGCCCAATAGCCTTACCATCTTCAGGAGTTCTCACAAAAATATCATTTTCATCTGACAGGGAGCTTTCACCTACATTGGTTGATGCTGCCACTCTCATTTTATAATTTGTATATTTCTTCAGATCTAAAATTATGACAAATAAAATAAAAATGAATCATTATAAGAAGATTACTACTGTACCAAGTTTTTAGCATAGCCTGCCCACAAGGAGCATTCAGTCTAGAGGGGGAGAAAAACATTGAAATAAATTGCGCAAATAAGAATATATGACTAAACTGTATACTCACTGTGGGCAGGGAACATGTCTACCAACTCTTTTGCAATAATAATGATAATGAAAATAATGATGGTATTTATTAAGCACGTTCTATGTGCCAGGCACTGTACTAAGTGCTGGGGCAGATACAAGCAAATTGAGTTGGACACAGTCCCTGTCCCATGTAGGGCTAACAGTCTCAATCCCCATTTTACATATGAGGTAACTGACACTCAGAGAAGTGAAGTGACTTTCCCAAGATCACACAGCAGATAAGTGATGGAGCTGGGATTAGAACCGATGACCTTCTGACTCCCAGGCCTGTCTATCCATTAAGCCATGCTGCTTCTCAATCTCCCAAGTGCTTAGGACAGTGCTCGGCACATAAAAAGTACTCAATAAATACCATCAATAATGATGATGATGGATGAATTACTGAGGAGTTCATTCAATAGTATTTATTGAGCATTTACTATGTGCAGAGCACTGTACTAAGCGCTTGGAATGTACAAATCGAGTTGAGGGTAGAGACTATCAAATGCATACGTATACTTCATATTAATGTTTGTCTCCCCCTCTAACTTTAAGCTCGTTGTGTGTAGGGACTATGTCTGCTATATTGCATTGTATTCACCCAAGTACTTGGTACAGTGCTCTGCATGCAGTAACCACTCAATAAATATGACTGATTGATTCTTTAATGATAAGTGTTTGGATCATCACAGAAGCAGTTTGGATGGAGAGGAAAGGGCATATTTTAGCAAATGCTGCAAAGGTAGAATGCACAGGATTTAGAGACAGATTGAATATGTGGATTGAATGAAAGAGATGAGTCAAGGATAATGCCAAGGTTAAAAACTTGTGAGACAGGGAGGATAGTAGTTGTCTACCGTTAAGGGATAAGGCACAGGGACAGGGAAGATGAGAAGCTCTGTTTTGAACATGTTGAGTTGAAGTGTCAGCGGGACATCCAAGTAGAGATAACTTGAAGGCAGAAAGAAATGCCACACTGCATAGAAAGAGAAAAGTCAGGGCTGGAGAATCAGATTTAGGAATCATGTGTGTAGAGGTGGTTGAGGCCAAGGGAACAAAAAGAGTTCTCCAAGGGAGTGGGTGTAGATGGAGAATAGAGGGGGACCCAGAACTGAGCTTTGAGGGACTCCTGCAGTAGGGGGTGTGAAGCAGAGGAGGACCCTGAAAAATAGAAAGACAAGAAGTAGACAGAAACATAGGAGGAGAACTAGGAGAGGGCAGTGTCAGTGAAGCTAAGGTTAAATAACGTTTTCATGAGAAGGGGATGGGCCACAGTATCAAAGACAGTGAGACGTGGAGGAGGAACAGGAGGGAGTATAGGTTGTAGGATTTGTTAAGAAGCAGGTTACTGTTGACTTGAGAGGGACAGTTTTGGTGGAGGGAAGGGAGTTGAAGCCAGATTGGAGGGTGCTAAAGAGAAAATCGGAGGAAAGGAAAGGAAGTGGAAGTGGAAGCAGCAGGTGCAGATAACTCGCTCAAGGAGTTTGGAGACAGAGGAATGGTGGGAAGGAGATGAGGCAGTAACTGTTTTTCTCTCTCCCTTCCCTTGGAGCACAAACTCTCCTCTGTTTGAAGCTTGCCAAGATCCGCCCTTTCCTCTCCACCCAGACGGCTACCTTACTGCTACGGGCTCTCGTTATATCCCGGCTAGACTACTCTGTCGGCCTTCTCTCTGACCTCCCTTCCTCCTCTCTCGCCCCGCTCCGGTCTATTCTTCACTCCGCTGCCCGGCTCATCTTCCCGCAGAAACGATCTGGGCATGTCACTCCCCTTCTTAAACAACTCCAGTGGTTGCCTATCGACCTCCACTCCAAACAAAAACTCCTCACTCTAGGCTTCAAGGCTCTCCATCACCTTGCCCCTTCCTACCTCTCCTCCCTTCTCTCTTTCTACCTCCCACCCCGCACACTCCGCTCCTCTGCCGCCCACCTCCTCACCGTCCCTCGGTCTCGCCTATCCCGCCGTCGACCCCTGGGTCACGTCCTCCCGCGGTCCCGGAACGCCCTCCCTCCTCACCTCCGCCAAACTGATTCTCTTTCCCTCTTCAAAACCCTACTTAAAAATCACCTCCTCCAAGAGGCGTTCCCAGACTGAGCTCCTCTTCCCCCTCTACTCCCTCTGCCATCCCCCCTTTACCTCTCCGCAGCTAAAGCCTCATTTTCCCCTTTTCCCTCTGCTCCTCCACCTCTCCCTTCCCATCCCCACAGCACTGTACTCGTCCGCTCAACTGTATATATTTTCGTTACCCTATTTATTTTGTTAATGAATTGTACATCGCCTCGATTCTATTTAGTTGCCATTGTTTTTACGAGATGTTCTTCCCCTTGACGCTGTTTAGTGCCATTGTTCTTGTCTGTCCGTCTCCCCTGATTAGACCGTAAGCCCGTCAAACGGCAGGGACTGTCTCTATCTGTTGCCGACTTGTTCATCCCAAGCGCTTAGTACAGTGCTCTGCACATAGTAAGCGCTCAATAAATACTATTGAATGAATGAAAGCTTGCCAGAGGGGCCTGCCAGTTGCTCTGTTTGTTCTCTCCCATCATTTCACTGTTTCCCCTGGCCTAGTGGAAAGAACACAGGCCTGGAAGTCAGAAGGACTTGGGTTCTAATCTTGGATTCTGCAGTATTTTGTGCTGAAGCCATAGAGTGATTAAGGAAATGCATTGTTATAACACTGTAAAACCACAGTTCTCTTAATTATGCTTATTGAAAAAAAACTCATTTTCTAGAGTTTTTTTAAATGGATTACCAGTTTACTCTATGTGCCTCAATCTCATCTTGCCACTGACCTCTTTCCCACATACTTCCTTAGACCAGGAAATTCCTCTCCCTTCATATACTGCAGACCAATACTCTCCCCACCTTCAAAGCCTTATGATAATCGCATCTCTTCCAAGAGCCTTTCTCAATTAATTCCTCTCCCTTTCAAATTGGCCATGCACTTAGATCTGTACCCTTTGGGCATTTGGAATTCACCCTACTCTCAGCCCCAAAGCACTTATGTACATAACCACAGTTTATACAGAAATACAGTCTAAGCTCCTTGTGGGGAGGGAACTCATCTACCAACTCTGTTGCACTGTACTGTTCCAAGCACTTAGTACAGTGCTCTTTACATTGTAAACACTCATTAAATAACATTGATTGGCTATGTAAAAGAATAGCTCTTAGGGAGGTTCAAATAGCCTGGAAAGCAACATATCAGGAATCATTCCTGAAGCAGGAATAGTATCATGTGATTTTAAAAACATTATATCTCACTAGTATTCGTTTAGCACTGATTTGCTTTCATCTATAAAGTTTCTGGCAAAAATATCCTCTCAAATAATACATTTGACCCCATCAGATTGCTCTAGTAATTAACTCAAAGGTCAGTTATTGGACACTCAATGGAGATGAAAGTTTTGTCCGAAGGGCCACGGAGCTCAAGACAATGTGCAGTTATTTTTCATGGCACAATATCAGTTTTTTTTCACAAAATCTTTTCTTACCTGTTATAAGGAATTTGTTATCTTTAGTAGTCATTTGAAAAGCTCTGTTTGAATGTAATTCCATTGCATAAATAGTATAATGAGTTATTTTTCCATTAGGATATTCTGGTGGATCCCAGTATAGCAAGATAGATGATGAACTAATATTTTTATAGTTCATATTCTGCACTGCACTTGGAACTTTAAAAAAACATAAAGGGTTATTATGAATGAGGGAATTTTCAGTCATTCTAAAGGTCACTGGGTAAAGGGATCACTGACGAAGAGATCTCTTCCCTCTTTCACTTTACCTTGCTCTTGGGTCCTGACATTAAGAATAGTTGGTGGTCCTTCGCCCATAATGGTGAAAGCAGACACGGTGATTGTATATTCGGTGAAAGGTGTAAGTCTCTTTACAACATACGACAGCTGTTCAGCTGAAATGTTAATGGCATACTCCTTCCCTGTTTCTGGAAATCAGAAAAAATTCCACTCCTTAACCACAAAATTACTTTTATTTTCACATCACTGAAAATATGATTGATTTTCAACCAAGTTGTATCTAGTCTATATCACACTAACTATCCAGGCTTACTTTCTGTACACTAAATCTATTTGTGCTTCCATTTTGTCAGTTATGAAATTGGAATTTTATGAAGAATAATCAATGAAAATAATTACCTAAATAAAAATACATAGGCGAACACTGACCATAATAAAACAGTTCCTTAAGTGTCAAACTTGGGAAATTAGACTTGAATCACAGAGGGATAGCTACAGACATCTCATAACTAAAATCCCACAGACATAAAACTTCTGAAGATGAGAAATACCTTGAATTATAGGATTTCAAATAGCTTCATATGGTACTGATGGTGAAAGCCGAAAGACTTAAGATTCTTTATGGCACTTTTTATGTTACCATAAGTCACAGTAGAGAATGCTAACAATGAATTTACAGACGATGTCTCAATCTCTCTATCCAGTTTGTGGAAAATGGTTATGCACATAAAGCCTAATGGAGGCTGAAAATGATGCTCTCCCCAGGGGAAAAGCCAGTGCTAGTGTTTCCCAGGTGAAAAGATTGCTGGGAAGCTGTGTGGTCTATTGGAAAGAGCACATAGGCCTCAGAGCCAGATGACTTGGATTCTAATCCGGGCTCCTCCTCTCATCTGCTGTGTGACATTGGGAAAAAAAAAATCATGTAACTTCTCTGTGCATCAGTTACCTCATCTGTAAAATGGGGATTTAATCCTCCACCCTCTGATTTAGACTGCTATATGGACCAACTTGATTAATCTACCCTCAAAATTTAACTCAGTGCTTGACACATAGTAAGTGCTTAACGAATACCACAATTATGATCACTATTATTATCATTATCCATTGGTATCTAAGTCTGAATAACTAGGTATTTTTTCAATCCTAGCATGTTAATGAGGTGTATATCTCCACGATTCTATTTATCTTGATGATGTTGTCTTGTTTTTGTTTTGTTCTGTTTCACTTTGCTGTCTGTCTCCCCCTTTGGACTGTGAGCCCGTCACTGGGCAGGGATTGTCTCTATCTATTGCTGAATTGTACATTCCAAGCACTTAGTACAGTGCTCTGCACCTAGTTAGTGCTCAATAAATACTATTGAATGAATGAATAACTGGAAAATAAAAAGCAGGAGCAAAGAAAATAAGGACATTATTAAACTTTTTGAGAAACTGACCAAGTTCTTTGCTACCTTAGTGATTTTAGAATTGTCTTACTCTCTCCTAGTAATTTGGAATCAAAATCTAATAGGTGATCCCTGCTGCTTGGAAATAAGTGATTAATAAGCTTTGCTTATGATAGTCTTTTCATCCACATACATTTCAACAGGCAGGCCTCAACTTATCACTTGGAGTTACGGTTAATGGCGTTCCAAGATTTCTATATTTACACCCTGTTTCAGGTTTTTGACAAATCAGATTTGGCTTCTCAGCACCAGTCTTATCAAGTAAGTAAAGCCCACCCTTTTCTTGGCACTGGTCCCCTCACCCAGCCCTACTCAAGGCCTAGGCCCCCAGCTTTAGCACATGATTTTCCAGCTCTCATTCTCTGTCCTGAATTCCCCATCCTCCTCTTTCCCCAACACACACACATACACCTCTTGCCCTCTAAAGCTAACAGTAATAACGATCATAATAATGATTGTGGTGTTTGTTAAGTTCTTACTATGCACCAAGTATTGTATTACTCATAGATACAAGATAATCAGGTCAGACACCATATCTGTTTTCCATGAGAATCCATCTAAGGGCGATAGAGTCCAGGTATTTACAGATGGACAAACTGAGGCACAGTGAAGGGACTTGGTCAAAGTCACACAGCTGGCAACTGGCAGAGGCAGGATTAGAACCCAGGTTCTCTGATTCCAAACCGATGGGACAGGGACATGGACTGCCCAAAGTTGTTGCAGGCTGTGGTAGAAGGGACTGATGATGGCAGAGGCATGAGTTTTGGCAGCAGCTTTCAAGATAAAAAAAAAGAAATTCAAAAACCAAAGAGAAGTAAAAGAATCAAACAGAATAGAAGAGAGGGAGGTGGAGGTGTCAGGTGGAGGTGGAGGCGACAGGTTCAGAGTGCTGAGAAGTGGGCAGGCAGGAAAGGGCTGGGGGCTAGGAAGCGTATCTTCATTCAGGCACCAATTCCTTACTTATAATATTGTTCTTTTGATTAGATTTGTTGCTATTATGATACTTGTTAAGCACTTACTATGTAGCAAATACTGTTCTAATGGCTAAGGTAGATACAAATGATTGCATAGTACAGTCTAATAATAATAATGTTGGTATTTGTTAAGCGCTTACTATGTGCAGAGCACTGTTCTAAGCGCTGGGGGAGACACAGGGGAATCAGGTTGTCCCACGTGGGGCTCACAGTCTTAATCCCCATTTTACAGATGAGGGAACTGAGGCACAGAGAAGTTAAGTGACTCGCCCACAGTCACACAGCTGACAAGTGGCAGAGCTGGGATTCGAACTCTAAATTAGTGGGAGAACAGGGACTGAATCCCATTTTACAGTTAAAAAAACTGAGGCACAGAATAGTTGTCTGACTTGCCCAAGGTCACACAGCATGCAATCGGCAGAGCAGGGATTAGAATCCAGGGCCTCTGATTCCCAGACCTATGCTCTTTCCACCAGGCCATGCTGTTCTGATAGTGTTTCAAGTTAAAATGCAGTTTTCATGAACCACCTATGAATGAGGACTACTTATATATAGCCTGGAGGTTTCAGTTTTGGTCTGTTCAGAAATTTCACTTAAAACACAAACGCTGTAGGAAACTAGTTTTCCTCCTGACCTAACTTTCAACAGAAAACCCAAGTCTCTTAGCATTTAGATCAGTGCTTAGTTCTATTTGAAAAATTAAAATGTAAGCCTAGGTGATGAAAATTGATTAAAATATAATTTCAGAAAAAAATTAAAAGTATACGCCGATCATCTTGAATGGATAATGATTAGTTATCAGAGAAAGTAAGAAAACCGAGAGAGCTAAAAATAGGGTCTGCTGTTTAAGTACTTTCTGTTAGAAATTCAGAGATAAATCAAGACAGTTTCTGTCAAACAAATCTTGTTTAATGTGTCAAATACCTACACTCACTTAAGAAACAATAAGTTCCATTGACACTGCAGAACAAGTGTATACACTAATGACATCATCATGTCACAGGGGTCAGCTCCACCTGTTTGTCAGCCACACACTAGAGTTGTAACTTTTTGACCTATTTACCTTCAGTGACATTTGAAAACCTATTAGTCAAAAGCTGCAGAGAAAACGAGGCCTGAGAAGGATTTGAAGATACGTTAATCCCCTGCCATCACACCTGCTTTGGGCAACTGTAATAACTGATTGTCTATGCGGCTCGGCTGATGACTCTACGGTGCTACTTTCTCTGGGAGGAAGGGTCACATGGGTGCAAATGTCTGCCTGTGTGGCATTCTCATTTGCTGGATGAGGTAGTAAAGAATCTGACTCCGGCTCATGACCCATTCATAATTTAATTGAACGCCATGCTCAGGTTCACGCTTGTGAGTGTGGTAAGCGTCGTTCGGATAAAATTAAAAGGAAAAAAAAGAGATACCCGTTGTGGAATAAAGTTCTTCGACTCCATTCACTATGGGAATGTGATCACTGGGAAGACTAGGAAATAGAATCGGAGACTCTGCTTTCTCCGCGGAAAACATCTCAGCTGAACCTTCGTATAATCCAGCCACTGCTTCCTTCGCGTTATTTAGGAAAGGCGTTTTAGAATTTCCTTTCCACATATCCGGGGCCACAAAATCATTTTTATACTGAAATAAAAAATATGAATACATAAAAGTAGATTTAATAGTTACTTTACATTAAATGTTCAGGAAAAAAGGCTGAATATTTAACTAGTAACAGACATATCAGAAGGTTGGTGGATTTCTTTCCAGGATCTATTTTTTTTTTAATCATACATTTTTACATGTCATTCGCCAACTTCTTAGAAGAAATGTTACCATCATACTCTCCCATTTTACCTATCTGTAATTTATTTCAATGTCTGTCTTCCCTTTTATAGACTGTAAGCTCCTTATGGATAGGGAATCTGTCTACCAACTCTACTGTATTGTATTTTCTCAAGCACCTACTAGTGTGTTCTGCACAAAGAGAGCATTCAATGAATACCACTGATTGATTGATTGAAACATGTCTTTGGGATTAAAAGAATTCTACAAAGCAGTAAACTCCATTTTAAGAAGGTAAAGTCCTATGGTCCAGATGCTACTTAAATTATTTTTAAAGTGTCTTTACTTATCCACAGTTGAATGCTGTTCCAAAGTCATATGGAAAGTTGACAATTATCTTAGGAATTTGGGCTATGTGGCCACTAAAGATCAATCATATTTATTGCATGCTTAAATTTTCCCCTGAACACTCAGTTATAATTAGTTGAAGAATGTAGGTGCTCAGGCTTTCCATGCTATTGATCATAGACTATAAGCCTGTCAACGGACAGGGACTGTCTCTATCTGTTGCCGAATTGTTCATTCCAAATGCTTAGTACAGTGCTCTGCAAAGTAAGCACTCAATAAATACTATTGAATGAATAACATGAATTTTAAAAGTTTTATCCTAGGTTAACTGCTTGGCCAGCCCTAATTTACTGACTCACTTCAAAACTCTGTATTTTCTACTTCACTTATCTATTGTTTTTATAAAAGGAAAGATCAATAGGATTTTTAAACACTTATAATGTAATATATTTTATAATACATAACATTTCTTGGACCCACTGATATGATTCTCATTTTATAGGCCACCGAAACATAGAAAGGATCATGAGCTACTGTATGGACAGTAGCAAACTCCTAACATTCTGAGAAAGTCAGCATCTGTCAGAAGTTCAGCAAAGGCAATACTCAGGCCAAAATTTAAAAAAAATCTCATTTAAAATACAAAATGCAAAATTGGTTTTAAAATGATAACATCTAAGATAGTTCCAAGATGTTACTGACATATTTTTCTAACTCTAGGTTAGTTGTCTAGGAAGCGGTGGTCAATGAAATTTGACCCTCTGGATCTTTGTATCTATTTACGTAATTACTGTTTTGAACAATAAAGCTTTGCATGCAAGTGTCACACATCAGACCATTCATTCTGTAAAACAGATATTGTACAATACTAGGTAGATTATATCTACTAAATCTAGTTGGTTTATTTATTTGGATTGCCAATATGACCAACAATGAAAATTACCCTTTCAGGTCATAACCAATAAGGCAACATTGAACTCATTGACCCAGCCCTCCCATGATGGGATATAATGAGATAGCGCAGCTCTAAGGAATGGTTTCTGTAGCTTCTCCAGGTTATTCCAGTGCTAGAGATTTGAGTGCCAAAAATAGTGCTAAAGCAGCTGCTAGGTTTAATGCCAGCGAAAACAGCGAATGAATCGCTCAGTCGATGGAAGGCGTTTATTGGGTCTTTCTGCATACAGAGCCCTGTACTAAGCACTTGGGAGAGTATAATAACATTGGTAAATAAGAATAAATTAGTACATCCAGATCTCTTATGACATGAGGGGTGCATTTTTGCAAAACCCCATTCTAAGGAAACCTGACATAATATTATCTCTTCTAATGGCATGTGTATATATGAACATGTGCCATTTCTTCTGAAACTGAAACCACAAATATTTCCTAACTCCCTAAAAATTTTCTAGCCAAAACATATAGTAAAAGCAGGCACTATGGGAGAACTGAATGTATACATAAATGAAAACAAAGTACCTCAGCTTTTCCTGTGAGAATAATATTTTCCAAAATTACTCCTGTTTCCCTTTCAAGCACTTTAACTCTATACTGGTTAATGATTCCGTTTGGTTGTCGAGGTTTCTTCCAGGTAATCCGTATTAATGTGGCTTCTACTTCTGTTAGTTGCAAATCAAATACAGCACTTGGAACTTAAAAAAAAATACAGAGAAAGACTCAAAATAACTTGTCACAGTAAAATTTCATTACCCTCTAAATTTTCAAATTTAATCGATTTCACCTGCCAGGACTAGAAGAGAGGGAAAACGACTGAAATTCAAATTAAACACAATATGAGATGTTTCAACCATGATAATTCTTCCAGTGATTTCTATAAGTACACTCAGCATTGTACTAGTAAGGAGGCATGCAATACAATAAAAGCAAAATATTTTCATTTCTTTTTAAGGTTCTTAGGAAAAACTAATGGAAAGTTGTTTTATGAAGACATTCAAATTAAAGAAATAGATCTCAAATGAAATGTTATCGGTCTTATTAAACAGGGCGTACCTACACACCACCTAATTAAAAAAGTCAATGTATTTGGGAAAATGACCAATAATTCACAAGCTAATTCTTATTTTTAATATAGTCTCTTTATATTTTATTTCAATTTAATTGTCTTGTTCTTCCCTTTTTACAGATTATTTAAGACTCCTTAAACAAGCACTTAATGTTTGTGTATTGGACTGTGTGTTGTGCTATATGCATGCATTAGCCTATGGTCTGCAACCTGTTTCTTCATCACATCTACCCTTCTGGAGCCTTGTCTACCTCTGGTGATGCCAGAGGCTGTTCTTCAGTGGCCTCCAGTGAAGTTCCAGTTCAGCTTTTCAGGCACCTGTGAGGGGCCTGATTTTCTGCCTCCACCAGGTCTTCCTAATCTTTCCAATATCATCAGCAACTGGCTGCGGCTTCTCCGACCTCTGATTTTCTATGACCAGGATAATTACGGTGATAACTAATTATTCCACTCTAGCAAACTTGTGACAGGATTTCATTAATGAGATTTTAATGGTAGTGATATCCCATGGATCTTTAAATGGCTGAATACAAGTAGGCAAAATCTATTACGTGTGGCTACGAATCATGGAAGTGTGAACCAAGTCCGAAGATAGAATAAAGCTAAAATGATCTTAAATTCTTTATTCACAAAATTCACAAATCTATTACCAAATCCTCTCAGTTCAACTTTTACAACATTGTTAAAATCCTCCCTTTCCTCTCTGTCCAAACTGCTACCATGTTGATCTAGGCACTTGTCCTATTCCATTTTGGCTACTGCATCAACCACCCTCCCCCCCCACAACCCTAGATTGTAAATTCATTACGGACAGAGAACACGTCTGCTAATTCCGTTGTATTGTAGTTTCCCAAGTGCTTAGTACAGTGCTCTGCAATGACTGCTTGATAACTCTCCTTGCTGATCTCCTGTCTCCCAACTCACCTCACTCTGGTCCATAATTCACTCTGCTGCCTGGATTGTTTTTCTACAAAACCATTCCGTCTATGTTACTCCACTCCTCAAGAACCTCCAGTGGTTGCCCATCCACCTCTGCATCAAGCAGACACTCCTCATCATCGGCTTTAAAGCACTCAATCACCTTGCCCCCTCCTACTTTATCTCTCTGATTTCTTACTACAACTCAGCCCACACATTTTATTCCTAACACGAACCTATTTACTGTACCTCAGTCTCATTTATCTCACTGCCCATATCCTGCCTCTGGCCTGGAACTCTCTCCTTCTTTATAGCCAATGGACCATCACTTTCCCCATCTTCAAAGCCTCATTAAAAACACATGTCCTCCTCCAAGAGGCTTTTCCGGACCAATCCCTCATTTCCTCTTCTTCTGCTTCCTTCTGTGTTGTCCCTGCACTTGGCCTTAAGCTCTCAATTCACCCCACCCTCTGCCCAACACTCATGTACATAGCTATCGCTTACTTATTCATATTAAATATTATTACAGTTATTATTATTGTACTTGTTAAGCGCTTACTATGTGCCAAGCACTGTTCTAAGTGCTGGAATAGATATATACAAGTTAATCAGGTTGGACACAATCCCTGTCCCACATTGGTCTCACACTCTTAATCCTCATTTTAGAGATGTGGTAACGGAGGCCCTGAGAAATTAAGTGACTTGCCCGAGTCACTCTGTAGCAGAGTTGGGATTACCACTCAAGTCCTTCTAACTCTCAGGCCCACGCTCTATCCAATAAACTTCTCATTTTGGTCTGTCTGATTTCTCCCCCCTACACTGTAAACTCCTTATAAGCAGGGATTGTGTCTATCAAGTCTATTATACTGTACTATCCCATATTTTTAGCACAGTGCTCTTCACACAGGAAGCACTCAACAAATACGATTGCTTGAGTGATTCTCATTCCATGTCATGTGTCTCCCAAGATGTTAGCCACTTCTTAATATGCGTAAAAATTGCAAAAATGCTAGCTTTACTGAAGGATGGTATTTGAATACATTTCTACTGTAGTGCCTTTTTCGGTATCCTTTATATAGAGATATCATTAGGAGTTCAACAATGATCACAAGTCCCATCTTTGGTGGCACAGATCTGAAATTTAAGTCAATCCCCTCAACTGACTTTAGAAGCTTACATCTGTGACAACTTAATGTTCTTAAAAACCTAGCAGGAGCTCTCTGCACTTATGTACAGATCTGTAATTCATTTCAATGCCTGCTTCCCCTTCTAGACTGTAAGCTCCTTGTGGGCAGGGAATGTGTCTACCAATTCTGTTGTACTGTACTCTCCCAAGCACTTAATACAGTCTCTGCACACAGAGCCCTCATTAAATAACATTGATTGATTAATTATTATCCCCCAGCTTTTCAGAATAGTCAGTTGAGACAGCTGCACACTTGAGCTAATATGACGTATGACAGAGGAATAAGCATGTGTGCCCATGTTGATGTAGGGAAGGAGGGTAAAAGAGGCAAGGAAGGAATCCCACACCAAACCTACTTCTCTGTATAATTAAAAACAAGGATCAAAATTGGCCAATGCAGGATCCAATTAGTAGGCCCCAGTTGTCTATGTTTGAACCAGATTCACAAATAAAACATGATCAAAGTAGGGATTGAATTAATATCACAAATTGGAAAAGTTAGCAACAGAAAATTACAAAAACAAAGTTGGGGGTAATATTCACAGCTACTGAGGATATAATGGTTGTCAGGAAAAAAAATCCTGTTTAATCTGAAATAATGATCAAATTACCTTGCTCTGCATTCTTTGTACCTCAGGTGTATCTTAGGTCAAGAGAGATTCAGTGTACAACATGGAGTTCTCCTCTGATGGGGTTTCTGGGGAGGAGACAGGCACAAACCTCATAGCCAATATGAAACTCCTAAGCTCCCGTCTTCACTTTGCTCTGGGTTCAGGAGAACTCAATAGTATTTATTGAGTGCTTACTATGTGCAGTGCACTGTACTAAGCGCTTGGAATGAACAAGTCGGCAACAGATAGAGACAGTCCCTGCCATTTGACGGGCTTACGGTCTAATCGGGGGAGACGGACAGACGAGAACAATGGCAATAAATAGAGTCGAGGGGAAGAACATCTCATAAAAACAATGGCACTAAATAGAATCGAGGCGATGTACATTTCATTAACAAAATAAATAGGCTAATGGAAATATATACAGTTGAGCGGACGAGTACAGTGCTGAGGGCATGGGAAGGGAGAGGGGGAGGAGCAGAGGGAAAGGGGGAAAAGAGGGTTTAGCTGCGGAGAGGTGAAGGGGGGGTGGTAGAGGGAGTAGAGGGAGAAGAGGAGCTCAGTCTGGGAAGGCCTCTCGGAGGAGGTGAGTTTTAAGTAGGGTTTTGAAGAGGGGAAGAGAATCAGTTTGGCGGAGGTGAGGAGGGAGGGCATTCCGGGACCGTGGGAGGACGTGGCCCGGGGGTCGACGGCGGGACGGGCGAGACCGAGGGACGGTGAGGAGGTGGGTGGCAGAGGAGTGGAGCGTGCGGGGTGGGCGGTAGAAAGAGAGAAGGGAGGAGAGGTAGGAAGGGGCAAGGTGATGGAGAGCCTCAGAAGCCTAGAGTGAGGAGTTTTTGTTTGGAGCGGAGGTCGATAGGCAACCACTGGAGTTGTTTAAGAAGGGGAGTGACATGCCCGGATCGTTTCTGCGGGAAGATGAGCCGGGCAGCGGAGTGAAGAATAGACCGGAGCGGGGCGAGAGAGGAGGAAGGGAGGTCAGAGAGAAGGCTGACACAGTAGTCTAGCCGGGATATAACGAGAGCCCGTAATAGTAAGGTAGCCGTCTGGGTGGAGAGGAAAGGGCGGATCTTGGCGATATCGTAGAGGTGAAACCAGCAGGTCTCGGTAACGGATAGGATGTGTGGGGTGAACAAGAGGGACGAGTCAAGGACGACACCGAGATTGCGGGCCCGAGAGATGGGAAGGATGGTCGTACCATCCACGGTGATAGAGAAGTCTGGGAGAGGACCGGGTTTGGGAGGGAAGATGAGGAGCTCAGTCTCGCTCATGTTGAGTTTTAGGTGGCGGGCCGACATCCAGGTGGAGACGTCCCGGAGGCGGGAGGAGATGCGAGCCTGAAGGGAGGGGGAGAGGACGGGCGGAGATGTAGATCTGCGTGTCATCTGTGTAGAGATGGTAGTCAAAGCCGTGAGAGCGAATGAGTTCACCGAGGGAGTGAGTGTAAAAGGAGAACAGAAGAGGGCCAAGAACTGACCCTTGAGGAACTCCAACAGTTAAAGGATGGGAGGGGGAGGAGGCGCCAGCGAAGGGGACCGAGAATGACCGGCCAGAGAGGTGAGAGGAGAACCGGGAGAGGACGGAGTCCGTGAAGCCAAGGTGAGATAAGGTGTGGAGGAGGAGAGGATGGTCGACAGTGTCAAAGGCAGCAGAGAGGTCAAGGAGGATTAGAATGGAGTAGGAGCCATTGAATTTGGCAAGAAGGAGGTCATGGGTGACCTTAGAGAGAGCAGTCTCGGTAGAGTGGAGGGGACGGAAGCCAGATCGGAGGGGGTCTAGGAGAGAATGGGAGTTAAGTAATTCTAGGCATCGATTGTAGACGACTCGTTCTAGGATTTTGGAAAGGAAGGGTAGTAGGGAGATAGGGCGATAACTGGAGGGGGAAGTGGGGTCGAGAGCGGGTTTTTTTAGGATGGGGGAGACGTGGGCATGTTTGAAGGCAGGGGGGAAGGAGCCCTTGGAGATTGAGTGGTTAAAAATAGAAGTTAAGGAAGGGAGGAGGGCAGGGGCGATGGTTTTAATAAGGTGAGAGGGAATGGAGTCCGAGGCGCAGGTGGAGGGGAGAACTCAGCTCTGTCCTCATGGGAAGGAGTTCCCCTTCCGCTATTGGCAGAGGAGCCAGCCTCCTCCCAGAGGGATATCTAGCCCTCTGCCAGGCATGTAAACCTGACCTAGCGGAAAGACCACTGGACAGGGAATCAGGAATCAGAAATCAGACTTGAGTCTTGGTCCCAAATCCACAACTTGCCTTTTCTGTGACCACAGGCAAATGATTTGACTGCTTTGTGCCTCAGTTTCCCCATCAATAAGATGGGGATAAAGTACTGGCTCTCCCTCTAAGACTGTGAGACACATGTGAGACAGAAATTATGTCTTATATGATTATTATATATCCTGATTTCTGCCACTGTCTCATGGACAGTGCTAGCAAGATCATTAATGTTGACAATCTGATACTTAAGGGTAGGATAAATGACGTTCAATTATACATGCTTCACAAAGGAAAACACGCATGGTTAAGTCAACCTAATAGTTAATTCAGTATTTATCTTAGCAGACAATGATCATGGACTACCAAAACAATTCACATAAAGCAAAATTATTTTTGGAAATATTGGTGGTGAGGCACCATAATTATCACTAGAAAAATCACCCCTTCAGGCTTTTAAGTACATACGATGTAAGAAAAAAATTCCAAACCAATAATTAATCTGACAGAATTTAAATGGATGAAGAAAATAAGTGAAAGGCATCAATTTCGTATTTAGAAAGTCATTTGACATGGTTACCAAGCCCAGGCTAATAAGGACTCTAGGGAACTGTGGATCAGAGCTGACTACTGGAATAGTGATACAAAATTAACAAGGAAAAAATTGGGTACACAAATAAATTATTCATGGTTCACTATTCATTTTAAAGGTGTTGTGAGTAGGGAATAGGTAACTTTATTTCAAGTTAATATAAATATGCATTCTACTAACTACTCAGAAGATGGATAATTAAATAAAGGAAACTGTAAAGTATTCAGAATGGTTTGGATCATTCAGTTGAAAAACAGTACATTCTATGAACCAGAAATATGAAGAGAAAAAAAGAAGAGTTTTGACTGAAAGCTCATTGTGGGAAGGGAATGTGACTACTAACTCTGTTATATTGCATTCTCCCAAACACTTAGTATAGCACTCTGCACACAGTAAGCACTCAATAAATAAAACTGAATGATTGATTAGTAAAACCTAAGGATACATTTTTTTGATAATAATAATAATTATGGTATTTACTAAGCACTTACCATTTGCCAGGCACTGTACCTAAGCTCTGGAGTGGATACAAGCAAATCAGGATGGGCACAGTCCCTGTCTCACATGGGGCTCAAAGTCTTCATCCCCATTTTACAGATGAGGTAACTGAGGGCAGAGAAGTGAATTGACTTGCCGAAGGTCACACAGCAGACAAGTGGCGGAGCCAGTCTTAGAACCCATGACCTTCTGACTCCCAGGCCCTGGCTCTATCCTCTACACCATGCTGCTTCCCATAATATGATATATTGAGTAATTGACTTTCCTCTAAAACAAATTATGAAATACATTTTGGAAGAGAAGCCATAATAGCTTGCCATGCAGTTTGGCAAAGATGACATTCTTCCTCAATCAATAGCAATCATCCTTTCCTCTTCATTCAAACTGCTACCAATTAATTCAAGTATTTAACCAATCCCACCTTGACTACTGCATCTGCCGCCTTGTTGACCTCCGTTGCTTCCTGCCTCTCGCCATTTCAGTGCATACTACAATCTGCTGCCTCGATCATTTTCCTAAAAAAAATTGAATCCACCTTTCCCCACTCCTCAAGAACTTCCAGTGGTTGACCCATCCACCTCTTCCACATCCTCCATCTGACCGGGAACTCCGCTTTCCTCTAAACAACAGACCACTACTCTCACCACCTTCAAAGATTTGCTTATTTAAAGCACATCTCTTCCATAAGGCGTTCCCCAATTGAGCCCACATTTGCTCTAATAATAAGAAGAGTTGTGCTTGTCAAGCACTTACTTTTTACCAGCCACTGTACTAAGCTCTAGGGTAGATACAAGCAAATCAGTCCCTTTCCCAAACAGGGCTCACAGTCTTAAACCCCATTTTACAGATGAGGTAGCTGAGGCATAGAGAGGTTAAGTGAATTGCTCAAGGTCACCCAGCAGACCAGTGGCGGAGCCAGGATTAGAACCCAGGTTCCTCTGACTCCCAGGACAATGCTCGAGCCACTAGACCACATTCATTCTGCATCACCCTTGGACTCGGATTTGTACCCTTTAAGAATTTGATGTACACTCTTTCCTCAGCTCTACAGCACTTATGTAGGGATCTGTATTTTATTTTAACATCTATTTCCCCCTCTAGACTGTAACGTCTCCTTCGCCAATTTGTAGCCCACTTCCCATGGATCTGTCAAAGGGTGGTGCAGGGCAGGCAGACAGCTATGAAGGAGCAGAAAACCTGTGCAAGCAGCGGCTAACAGAGAGGGGAGGGCAGAAGGAAGGAGAGCCGAAACGGGGAAAAGGGCTTACATACAGGGCTAGAAGCGTAATCAGCAACACATAATGCAAGTCACTGCAGCAAGAACTGAATGACCAGCTGCTGTGGAACTTAAAATACTTCACAGGTCAAAAAACATGACAGAGAGGGATTAATTCATCTATTTTTCATCACTGCTTCAGAATATGGCATGTTAACTGTCGCCAGCATCGCCATTCAGATGGAGGAAGTGGGAAACTAATCACAAGGTGTGTGTGTTTTTTTTTTTTTAAAAAAAGTATCCATCTTTTCCATGACACTCTGCACAGTGTATTTCTAAGTAGAGGCACATAACAGATATTTGAATTCACTACAAGAATTGTTCTCCATGTATGGTAGGCAAACGCAGAATATAGTTTCAAACTGGATGAATGAATAACTTCTCAGTGGACGTTAAATTCACTGATAAATGCCAGCAGTTTGCTAAAGCTGTGGCTGACTGTTAAAGGAAACGTCTTTGTTTGTAAAACCTTTACTTCATCTTATTAGTGTAGAAAGGCTGTAAATGAAACCCTACTGGAAATGTGACAACCCTATAAAACTAGGCAGGTAAGCAGGTTTAAGGTTTGGTTGCTGAATTTGGAGAAACGATCAACTGTAGACTTACAACGGGCTGTTCAGGCTATTTACGGATTAATTTAACTAAGAATTGTAGAGAATAGACAAGAAAACATTTTATAAAGTTTCTAACTCCATTGTAAAAATGAGTTTAGAAAAAATGCATCTCAGAGGTAAACAAAGGAATTTCATTTATATAAAATGCTAGAATCTATAAAATATATTTAGACTCACATGACCCCAGAACTTACTACAGTGCCTGGCACATAGTAAGCACATAACAAATACCATTAAAAAAAAATCACAAAAAAATTCCCAATTCAATTTGAACAAATTCTCAGTATTTTGGGTGTGAAATCCCAAATGTCTCAGTTTCTGTTTTTTACTTCAATTCCACTACAAGCAAAAGGAATGGATCACTGAATGATTTTTGAAATGATGTTGTTCTTCAAAAAGGTGTGGACATAAGCCTTTTTCAAACAATCAATGATATTTATGGAACATTTACTGTGTGTAGAGCACTGTACTAAGCAATTGGGAAAATCCAATACAGTACACTTGGTAGATACTATCCCTGCCCATTTTGGAGCTTACAGTCTGCATGCTTTTCTTAAGAGTCTGTTTTGTTCACTCATTCAAACAGTGAATCTAAAGTAATAATAATGTTGGTATTTGTTAAGCGCTTACTATGTGCAGAGCACTGTTCTAAGCGCTGGGGTAGGTACAGGGTAATCAGGCTGTCCCACGTGAAGCTCACAATCCCCATTTTACAGATGAGGTAACTGAGGCACAGAGAAGTTAAGTGACTTGCCCACGGTCACACAGCTGACAAGTGGCAGAGGCAGAATTCGAGCCCATGACCTCTGACTCCCAAGCCGGGGCTCTTTCCACTGAGCCACGCCGATTAAAGTGAATGGCTTTGGATGCTTTTTATAAAAATTTACCACACTAATAAACCTTACGTTTTATAGTTAAATAACCTTGTGCCATTGTCACAAAAGAAATCACCAAGAAATCATAAGAAATTTCAGAAACATATGATATAAATTCTTTAGTAAAACATCCTTACTCCTAAGCAATGACTTCCTAATACCTACTGCCATCTAATGGCCAACACTTAAAGGTTTTCATTAATTCATTCAATCGTATTTATTGAGCGCTTACTGTGTGCAAAGCACTATGCCAAGCACTTAGGAGAACACACTATATCAACAAACAGACACATTCACTGCCCTCAACACGCTCACAGTCTAGATGGGGAAATAGACCTTAAATTGCCTGTAATTTAAAAACTTCTAGGCATTTTCTCTCAATAATTTGAATTATGTTACTCATTTGAATAGCATTCACTGGAAATTTTATGTGCCTCCTAAAAATACCACATTCTTCCATTTTATAACTTGTCTTACCTTCTGGAGGGGTGAAAACAGTGAAATTGGATTTAGGTCCAATGCCTGCACTCGTCTCAGCAGCCACAAATACATTGTACGTTGTAAAAGGTGTTAGATTTGTAAATGTAAACTTGAGCTCTTTTGTACTGTTGTCCAGAATGTGACCTAAAAAAATGCAAAACAATCTAATTGCTTCATATGGAATAAACATTCGTTATTGAGCATATGCTCTGTAAGTTCAAAGTGACAATAAATTGGACAGGGCTATAATACTTCGGAAGATAAAAATGAATGCAAAGTGAATTTAGAATATCTAATTGGTCCACGAAAATCAGGATATAATTCAACAGGGAGACTTTCAGGTGAAGATTTAGGAATATCCAAAATCATAAATTCCGGTTGGGGAACGAATGCATCATCATCAGTCGTCATCATCAGTGGTATTCATTGAGTGCTTACTGTGAGCTGAGCACTGTACTAAAAGCTAGGGAGAGTATAATACAATAGAGTTGGTAGACATGTTCCCTGACCATGACAGGCTTGCAGTCTAGAGGGGGAGAGACATTAATATAAATGATATAAATTATGATGTAATGTATAATATATAATTTATAATGCACAAGTATGAATTAATTAAATATGGCTGCTCATTGTAGGCCATAAGGTGAAGGTGAGTCAACCATTTAGTGTCATCATTTAAAAGTGATTTAAGGTGCCAGATGGCTCAAGAGAGGTCTGACTCAGAGAAGCAGCATGGCTTAACGGAAAGAGCCCGGGCTTGGGAGTCAGAGGTCATGGGTTCTAATCCCAGCTCTACCACTTGTCAGCTGTGTGACTTTGGGCAAGTCACTTAACTTCTCTGTGACTCAGTTGCCTCATGTGCAAAATGGGGATTCAGACTGTGAGCCCCATGTGGACAACCTAATTACCTTGTATCTACCCCAGTGCTTAGAACAGTGCTTGGCACATAAATAGCACTTAAATACCAGCATAAGTGCTTAGTACAGGCTCTGCACATAGTAAGCACTCAATAAATATTATTGAATGAACTTGCTAAAAAACAAAAGGTAACTGATCCATCAGTAATGGTTTTGGGCCCAGACAGGTCCAGAACATTCTATTGGGAGCAATAAAGAAGGGGTTTAGGGGATGGGAGGCAGAGGAGGAGCCCCCAGAAGAGACTGAGAATGAGAGGCCAGAGAGATGGGAGGAAAACTGGGAGAGGACAGGGTCAGTGAAGTCAAGATTGGATAATGTTTTCAGGAGAAGGGGGTGGTCGACATTGCCGATGGCCACTGAGGGATCAAGGAAGATTAGGATGGAGTAGAGCTATAATTATATCTGTCTGAAATAAATGTGGAGAGAGATTCAGGCAGAAGGGAGGACATGAGCAAAAGGGTCAGGGGTGAAAGAGACAAGATCAAGCTATAATAAGTTGGAGTTAGAGAGGCAGCGAGGCCTAGTGGAAATAGCACGGGCCTGGGAGTCAGAGGAACCAGGTTCAAAATCCCAACTCTGCCAGATGGCTGTTGTGGGACCTTGGGCAAGGCATTTAACTTTTCTGTGCCTCAGTTCTTCTGTTCTCCTACCTAGTTAGACTGAGCCCATTGCAGGTCAGGGACTTTGTCCAACCTAATTAACTTGTATCAATTCCAGTGTTTAGAACAGTGTTTGACACAAAGTAAGTGCTTAACAAATACCATAAAAAATTTAAAAGGTGAAGTGTGTAGCCTGGGTTGTAGTAAGAGAGGAGCAAGGATAGGTAGGAGGGAGAGATCTGATTGAATGCTTTAATACCAATGTTTACTAATTTGTTTGATGCCAAGATGATCAACCATTAGAGGTTTCTGAGGAGAGGGGAGATGTGCACAGAAAAATATTTTAGAAAAATAATCCAGACATTAGACTGAAGCATGGACTGGAGAGGGCAGAGGCTGGAGAAGGAAGGTCAGCGATGAGGCTAATTCAGTAGTCAAGGTGGGATATGATAAGTGCTGGGATCAGTTTAGTCACAGTGTGAATGGAGGAAGGAAGAGAATCTAAAGATATCGTAGAGGTTGAACTGAGAGGATTTGGTGCTGACTGAATATGTGGGTTGAATCAGAAAGATAAGTTGAGGATAACACCTACCTTGTAGGGTTGTTTACAGCAATGGGAAAGTCAGGTGGAGAAGAAACTTTGGGTGAGAAGGCAGGAATTCTGATATGTTAAATGGATGTCCTGCCAATGCCTCACAAGTTGAGATGTCCTGAAGGCAGCAGGAAATACAAGATTGCAGAGGAGAGGGGTGAGGGATGGAGAGGTAGGGAAGCAGCGTGGCTCAGTGGAAAGAGCCTGGGCTTCGGAGTCAGAGGTCATGGGTTCGACTCCCAGCTCTGCCACTTGTCAGCTGTGTGACTGTGGGCAAGTCACTTCACTTCTCTGTGCCTCACTTACCTCATCTGTAAAATGGGGGTGAACTGTGAGCCTCACGTGGGACGACCTGATTACCCTGTATCTCCCCCAGCGTTTAGAACAGTGCTCTGCACATAGTAAGCGCTTAACAAATACCAATATTATTATTTATGAATCATCCCATAGAGATGGTAGTTGAAGCCATGACAGCAAATGATTTCTCCAAGGAAATGGATCTAATCAGAGAATTAGAGGAGAGAAGGTAGAGGTGGCAGATGAAACAATTTGTTTGAGATGTTAGAAAATAAATGATAGGAAGGAGCTGGGACAATACCTGGAGGTTGCAATGAGATCAAGAGGGGTTTTTTTGTTTGTTTGCTATTTTTGTTGTTGTTTTTTAAGGACAGAGGCTATGCGGCCATGTTTGAAAGCAGAGGGAAAGGAGTCATTGGAGAGTGAGAGTGAATCACTGAAGAAGATGATGGTCTGAGGGGAAGAAGAGAGGGATCAAATATTTTAATACAGTGGGAAAGGTCAGCTTGATGTCTGGATTTCTTCCAGTAGAGCTACATAATCGGAGGAAACTAAGTGGAGAAGATCCAAGATGGAGGGAGTTAAATTCACAGGTCGCGGTTGAGTTGAGGGCATGGATTTGTGTGCTGAGATGGTAGGCTGTGTAGGGTAACTGAATGTTGGTATTTGTTAAGCGCTTACTATGTGCAGAGCACTGTTCTAAGTGCTGGGGTAGACACAGGGGAATCAGGTCGTCCCACATGGGGCTCACAGTCTTCATCCCCACTTTAAAGATGAGGTAACTGAGGCACAGAGAAGTTAAGTGACTTGCCCAAAGTCACACAGGTGACAAGTGGCAGAGCTGGGATTCAAACTCATGACCTCCGACTCCCAAGCCCGGGCTCTTTCCACTGAGCCACGCTGCTTCTCTAATGATGGTTTGGGATAATTGGAAGGGGTTGAGAGATAGTGTTTGCAAATCTTTATTCCCCTTCACAAAGCTGTACATTATTAGTAATGGTTGGTTTTGCTTTTATTAGATTAAAAATATATATTGAGAACATAGGTTAAAAATAACAAGGTAGTCACACACAAACAGAATGGCTTTAAAACTTTGCAAATGTTTCTATTGTTGCAAAGAATGTCTATATGTTCATGTTTCCCCTTGCCATTAGAAAAACCAGTTATCATTCACTGAACAAATTTGCAGTGGAAGAATTAACCAATACAGCCACTGAGGTTGCCAAGCTTCCTTATTGCTTCTGTTCTACAGGTAAATTAATCTTTGTCGAGAAAAAAAGCAATAAAAACTGATTCAGGCTTACCTGAGGGTCCGTATAACTCAACTCTGTAACTAAATTTTCCCGTTACTATAGTGGGTGGATCCCAAGACACTGAAAAGGATTTTCCTGTGATATTGCCCTTTGCAAAATTTTGTGGTGAATCTTCAGGCACTGGAATCATTAAAAATAAAGCCGTGAATTCCAAGTTGTTATGCACACAAAAGCAAACGGCATTTAACTTATTAAAATCTACATTAACCCCAGCTCTGAAACTTACATGCTATGCAATCCTGGGCAAGTGACTTTATTCATTCATTCATTCATTCACTCAATTGTATTTATTGAGCGCTTACTGTACTACGCGCTTGGGAGAGTACGCTACAACAGCCGGCACATTCCCTGCCCACAATGACTTCACAGTCTACAGGAGGACAGATTAATATACATAAATAAATAAATTACAAATATATACATATGTGCTGCGGGGCTGGGATGGGAGGATGAATGGAGGGAGCAGGTCAGGGTGACTCACAAGGAAGTGGGAGAAGAGGAGAGGAGAGCTTAGTCAGGGAAGACTTCTTGGAGGAGATGTGACTTCAAAAAGGCTTTGAAGTGGGAGAGAGCAATTATGTGTCTGATAGAAGGGAGGGCATTCCAGGCCAGAGGCAGGATGTGGGCAAGAGGTCGGCAGTGAGATAGATTGTGCCTTCCCTGTGCCTCAGTTTGCTCAATCGTATAATGGGATTCACTACCTATTCTCCCTCCAACTTAGGCCATGATCCCCAAGTTTAACCTGGTTACCACAGAACAGTGCTTGACAGATAGAAAGACTTTGACAAATAATGTAATCATTACTATTATTATCACTTTCAATTCCAGCGGAAGGACTATATGTGAGCTTATGAAATACTGGAGGCATTACTAGAAGTATATTGTAGTAAAATAAGAAAATATTTAGAGACGGGACGGGATTGAATCCAAGGCCGATTAAACTGGAAGAGCCATAGAAGAGAAAGAAGAAAAATAGAGATAATAAGAGAGGTGAAAAATGGGATGCAGGAAAAGGAGAGAGGAAGAGAGTGAGAGAGATTGGGAAGAAAAGAAAAAAAAGAAAGGAACAAGGTGAAGTGAAAAAAATACTTCCTCTGCTGTACCTCTGTACCTCTCCCACCTTGACTTCTGCATCAGCCTCCTTACTGACTTCCCTGCCTCCCGCCTCTCCCCACTCCAGTCCATACTTCACTCTACGGCCTGGATTATTTTTCTACAAAAACATTCAGGCAGTGTTTCCCCACGCCTCAAGGACCTCCAGCGGTTGCCAGTTCACCTCCACATCATTCAGAAACTCTTCACGATCGACTTTAAAGCCCTCAATCACCTTGCCCCCTCCTATCTTACCTCACTGATTTTTTTACTATGACTCAGTACGGTCACTTTACTTCTCTAACGCCAACCTACTCACTGTATCTCGATCTCACCTACCAGGCCACCAAACCTTCACCAACATCCTGCCTCTGCTCTGGAACTCTCTCTCCCTTCATATCTGACAGACCATCACTCTCCCCTGCTTCAGAACCTTACAAAAATCTCATCTCCTCCAAGAGGCCTTCCCTCTCACCCCTATCTGCATCACTGTGGCACTTGAATTTTCTCCCTTTATTCACTCTCAGCCCATACCACTTATGTATGTATCATTAATTTTATTTATAGCAATGTCTGCTTCCCCCTTGAAACTGTATGCTCATTGTGGACAGGGAACGTATCTACCAACTCTGTTATATTGTACTCTCCCAAGTGCTCTTCACATAGTAACTCATCAATAAATACCACTGATTGATTGTCTCTGCCACCCCCAGCCAATCACACCTGGGGCACTCAGCTCAGAATAGTCAGAGGACAGTGTGAAATACAGCTCAGAAGATGCTCCCTGGATGCTAAACCCAGGCACCTGCCTCCCAGCTTATTACTTTTGACAGTCTAATAATAATAATGACAGAGGGATTTGGTAAGCGCTTACTATGTTCCAGGCAGTGCACTAAGCACTGGGGTAGATACAAGCTAATCAGGTTGGATACAGTCCCTGTCCCACATGGGGCTCACAGTCTTAATCCTCATTTTACAGATGAGGTAACTGAGTCCCAGAGAGGTGAAGTGACTTGCTCAAGGTCACAGAGCAGACAAAGGGTGGAGCCAGAATTAGAACCCAAGTCCTTCTGACTCCCAAACCCATGCTCTATCCACTAAGCCACAGTGCTGTTGGAATATGCTGGGTTCTCAGCTTTCAATCAATCAGTGTACTTACTGAGCACTTACTGTGCAGAGCGCTGTGATAATAAGTGCTTGGGAAAGTACAATACAACAGGGTCCACACTGAACTCTGGAACCAGGGAAGAGGAAAGTCTCCTGCCTGATAAGGAGTCCAGAAGAAACAACAGAAATCTTTCCTGGCACTATATCCAAGACCGGTTGCTGGCAAGGAGGCAAAAGTTCCAGTCAACTTGGGTCTCTATGGGCTGGGGCCTCTTTACGGCATAAAACATGGGCGGATAGACGTGTCTAGCCTGCCTTGCCCAGAAAGACATGGGGGAATAACTCCTCTGCATGGAGCAGCATTCCCTGTTATCCCATGGAATTTGTGCCTCTGACAGATTTCCTCAACCAAGGTGCCCTTAATCCAGCTCCACATACAGAGTTAACAAAATGACACCAAAGAAAACACCTTTAGAAGACTCTATCCTCCTACTGGCTGTATGTTTCATTTAGTGCTAGATAAAGGAAACAAGTCTTAAAGATCAGTAGTGGAAAGTATCATTCAGATCTCTGTCATTAAGGACATCAGGGATCTTAATTAGAATATCAGGTTGAAATTTGTTTGATATTTTAGAAGGCTCTTTCCCCCCGCCACACACGGTTTGATTTTTTTGTTTGCTTTTTCCCGGTTCTCTCGGGAAGAACGCATACCTGACTCTGGTGTTCTGACAATTGTACTGTCAATGTAACCCGCTTCAGTGGTAACGGCTGACACCTCGAAAAGATACGTCGTATACGGTCTCAGGTGAGTCACCACGAAACTGATAGGTTCGTTCCACACAGAGCTTATCTTACTCAGTGCCAATGAACTTGCTGCATATGGAGCACGGGAGGGAGATGTAGCTTTGCCAGAAGTTGGTGAAGGACTAGTTGTACTCCACAAAAAAGATTCACTGTTCTCCTATTAAGACAACCAAATGAACGGTCAGTGGAAGAAGCTGCATATGAATGTGCAGGTGGATGTATCGTGAATGGATGTCAGTCAGTCATATTTATTGAGTCCTTACTGTGTGCAGAGCACTGTACTGAGTGGTTGGGAGAGTAGAAAATAACAATAAATGGACATATTCCCTCCATTTTCCCACAGACTTACACACACAAAACATATTGTTAGACTCTCCCACTTCCCCTACCAATAACTTATTTTAATGTCTGATTATCTCTCTAGCTGGAAAGCTACTTGAGGGCAGGGATCATGCCTACTAACTCCATAAGCCTCATGTGGAACAGGAATCATGTATGATAATAACGCTGGTATTTGTTAAGCGCTTACTATGTGCAGAGCACTGTTCTAAGCGCTGAGATAGATACAGGGTAATCAAGTTGTCCCACGTGAGGCTCACAGTTAATCCCCATTTTACAGATGAGGGAACTTAGGCCCAGAGAAGTTAAGTGACTTGCCCACAGTCACACAGCTGACAAGTGGCGGAGCCGGGATTCGAACCCATGGCCTCTGACTCCCAAGCTCGGGCTCTTTCCACTGAGCTACGATAGCCTATCTACCCTAGCATTAGCACGGAGACTGGTACATGATAAGTGCTTAACAAATACCACAGTCATTTCTCATAGTTAGGTTCCATTTCAGAACCAGCTCAGACACGACCTAAACGTAAGTAAAAATTACACTGTAGGTCACTCCTCATGGCTGCCCCTCTTAATACCCTCCACTGATCACAGGAACCTAAACCCCCGTGCACCCCAAATTAAACAATCAGTAGCTTCTACTAAGTGCCTACTGTGTAAAAAGCACTGTGCTAGGACCTTGGGAGAATAAAATTGAAATTAGGATAGGTAGAGGAGTCTGGTTCATGGGGGGAGATAGACAAATAAATTGATAATGATAATAGTAACTGTGGAATTCAGTAAGTGCTTACTGTGTGCCAAGCACTGTTTTCAGTGCTGGAGTGGAAACAAGCAAGTCGGGGTGGACACAGCCTCTGTCCCACATGGGGCTCACACTCACACTTTTAATCCCCATTTCACAGAAGAGGTAGCTGAGGCACAGAGAACTGAAGTGACTTGCCCAAGGTCACGCAGCAGACAAGTGGAAAATCCGGGATTAAAACCCAGGTCCTTCCGACTTCCAGACCCGCGCTCTATCCACTAGGCCATGGAAGGAAGAAAAAGAGTACACACAGTTTCTTGGTATTTACTGGAGGTGGGTTACAGAAACCCCGATGAAAGGGCTGAAACTATTTGTGCTCTATCCACTATACCAGTCATGCAATGGAACACATGATGGCTGGTTTCTGGTTATCATAACATTGATCTTGGGTCTTGCAGTGCGGATCAAATCATAACGTTTTTCATGATCTGGCCTGGGAATCTGAATTAGTCGTGGTCACTGGAACCTAGTGGAAGGATCATAGACCAGGGACTCGGAGGGCCTGGGTTCTAATCCTGCCTCTTCCACTTGCTTGTTGTGTGACCTTGGACAAATCACTTACCTTACCTAAATTCTAGTTTCCTAATCTGAAAAATGGGGATTCATACTTTTGTTGTGTTTTTTTTAAATGTACTAGGCGCTGGGGTAGATATTCAGCCACTTAGCTCCTACTTAGATTGTTAAGCGTTGTGTGGGACAGGAACTGTGTCTGGTCTGATCTGCTCTTCTCCAGCATTTAGTATAGTTCTTGGCTTCCATTAAGCACTTAACAAATACCACAATCATTATAATCGTTGACTTTCTCTGAGGCCTGGCTGGATCTTTCTTGAATCACACCGAACATAGGGTGGATTCTTCTTCAATCTCAAGAAGCAAAAGTTCTGAGTTTAATATTCTTACCATTTTTTCCTTTATTTTATCCAATTTTTTATTCCTGATAGCCTGTTACCACCAATCCCATGATAACTCAGTTAAAACGTAATCTTTAGAAGTTGGGAACTGGGTCAAAAGTCTTTTTTTAAAAAAAAAAACACTTGCAGAGAAACTGAGATGAAACTAAATGACACTCAACTTTCTGGAAATCTAAGATCTTTTACGACACTTACATTACATTCGGGCAGTTTTCCATAAAGAATGTCCTCCACTTTAATTGAGACATCTTTCACCACTATCCCACTTCTTGCATGTTTGACACTAATCTTGAAACTGGTAATCTTGCCGTTTGGTTGTCGAGGTAGGTACCAGATCAGATTTACTGCAGAATAATTGAAGGCTTCAACTGTAAGATTCACCACTTTACCTGGAGCTAAAAGAAAAAGGAATTAATTAAAAGAAAATGCATATTATACAGGAATTTAGGAGTAGTTCAGTTTCCATATTATTTGGAGCTAATTTTGGTATGAATGGGTAAATATGATGAAGACTTATTGAAATCATTTTATAAAAGAGGTCTACTTAAAAAAATCCAAGAGTGGAATTGAGACCAAGTGGCAATTTTTAAGTGCTAGACTAGATTCAAATAATTTTAGAAATGAAAGGCACCATGCTTGGGAGGAAGGGTGGTATCCTGGAAAGAGAATGGGCTGCAGAGTAGACCTGAATAATCCTGGCTCTGTTACTTGCCTGCTGTGTAACGCTGGGCCAGTTACTTAACTTCTCTGTGTCTCAGTTTCCTCATCTATAAAATGAGTATAAAATATGTGTTCCTCTCCCTCTAAGATTGTGAGCCTCATGTGGGACAGGGACTATGTCTGATCTAACTTTTATCCATCCCAAGTATTTAGTACTTATCCCATAGGAAGTGCTTAATAAATACCCCTAAAAATCAGTGGTATTTATTGAGCACTGTACTGTCTCTATCTGTTACCGATTTGTCCATTCCAAGCGCTTCGTACAGTGCTCTGCACATACTAAGCGCTCAATAAATACTATTGAATGAATGAATGAATACCAAGTGCTTGGGAGAATACTCTACAACTGAGTTGGCAGACACAGTCCCGACCCACAAAGAATGCTATTATCATTATCATTACTGTTATTACTATTATTTTAGTAATCATAGAGCTGATTTTACAATTTTCCTTTAATGGTATTTATTAAACACTTACTCTGCATCAGGCACTATTCTAAGCGCTGGGGTAAATGCAAGTTAATCAGGTCAGACACAGTCCCTGTTCACATGGGGTTCACAATCTAAGTAGGAGGAAGGACAGGAATTGAATCCCCATTTTGCAGCTGAGGAAACTGTGACACAAAGAAGTTAAGCGACTTGCCCAAGATCACACAGCAGGCAAGTGGTGGAGTGGAGATTAGAACCCAGGTCCTCTGGCTGCTAGGCCCATGCTTCATACACTAGGCCATGCTGCTTCCCAACCTGAAAACAATTAGGTTTACCTCACTTAATCAAGCCTCACCCAGGAATGTTTTTGTCAGGTCAATGCATTGGAATGCTTTGGAATTCCCTAAAAATGATAATTTAGGACATGTATTGTACAACAAAAATAGAATTACTAAGTTTAAGCAGTTTATTGGTTATGATCATGGTTTTGTTTCAGTGCCTCTGCTCACTAAATGTGTTCATTTGAATAATTCACCACTCTCCAGAATTCGGTGTCTTTCTAAACACACCTAGGAAAGCAGTTTCTAACTACGCTTTTCAACACTTTAAATTTGATGCCCTTTAATTAGTGTTGCTATTTCTTTCTTAAACATAAGGCTTTTATTGTGAATGGAGAAACAAAGCAAATGAAGTGAAGATATTTGGGGAAATAATTTTGGAAAAAGGCCACTGTGACTATTTTTCAGCATTAAACAGGAAGGAGTGATGAGAAAGAAGTATAAATTTAATTTTCCCAAATTGAAATCAGGGTGAAACAGTTCACCAGTTTAAAAAAAAATAGATTACTAAAATATGGAAAGGGATAACAAAAGAAATCAAGCTATGAGAAGAAAAATGTGAATGAAGAATTAATAAGGAATGTTGTGTGAGAAAGTGGGAAAAGAGTATATGAAGTATTCCCAAAGGGAAAGTATGCCATAAAGTTTAAGGGATGTGAGAAGGAGGCCTAGAAGAAGTTGAAATAAGATTTTCTTTGATACTTAAGCCACCTGGAAACTAGGAGAAACATATGCATTTTGTCAAACATAAGTAATTCTGAACTATCAAAGGAAAATAGGAAAAATATGTTTCAGGGTCAAATGATGGGAAATATAGATGGAAGGGTTTCTGATTTGGATGTTTTAACCAAAGAACTCTGGGAACTAAAATCCTAGGAATTGGGGCTTTGATATATAAACAGGATCTGGGTTTTGAATGATTTTAGTAGAAATTAAGTAGAATCTTTGACTAAAAAGACCCTGAAATCATAATTTAACCAAAATTTGGAATAAATCTGCAGACTAACCCTTCCTTACAAAATCTACAGTACAGAGCTCTTGGAGACAGACACACCCACGACACCCAATAGAGCCAGTCCCAGAAGACACTGAAACACATGTCAGATTCTTTCATCAAACTATATCATCCTTGGCTCAGATGCAAAATACTGAAAATGGTCAGAGGTGAAACGCACTTTTATATTCTTTTTAGAGGGGTGCTGAGGCCTGGATTATATTTTTACATCTCAATTGGAAATTGGACATCTAAATCATTGTCTTCTCACACTAGATAAAAATAATTGTTGCTGAAATTGTGATACAAAAGGTCAAATGAATCTGTGACCTGGGAAAATGATTTAGCACCTAGTGATCCTTCACTGACCAACTCCCATTTCTATTTTAAAACAGACTCCAGTCCGTTTTCCTTGCTCTCCTTGACTCCTGTCTTCTCCAGGGCAACTTTTGGGGGCACTCTTTATGTGTCTGAGGGCAGAAGGTGCAGATGGAAGATTCAAGACACTCCTTGCTGGACAATTTGTAGAGAAGCTCTACACAAGAGTTGGACCAGTGAGATTCTCCTTGCCCTTTTCCTCTATCCATCCTTTCCCTCTATCAGCTGGTAATTTATCTTTTTAAGGTGGGCTCACGAACGTATTTTGAGCATGAGTGTAGAGTATATTCTCTTTAGGTTCAATAACAGAAAAGCAAAAATGAAATAAACCAGACTGTGAATCTCATGTGGGACAGGGACTGTGTCCAACCTGATTTGCTTGTTTTCACCCCAGTGCTTAGCACAGTGCCTGACACATAGTCAACCCTTTAAAAATGTCAATTATAATCATATATATATATATATATATACACATTGATATTATAAGGTAGAAATGCCTGCCAAATGAATAGGAAAATGCGATATTATCAGTGAGGGAAAGAAATATCTATAAAAAGATCATACTTGTCCATAGGGATCAGTATTTCTATTCTATATAACCACTGCTATTAAATATTTTATATCAACATTAAGGGGCAAGAAAGCATGAAAAATATGCTAAGTAGATAATTTCATTCAGAATATGACGCTTCAAAATGTCAGAACAGAACTTCTATATCATTATTTAAGCTGTCAAAAAATAAGCTAATAGTGAATTTGGATGATTTAAGAGCATTACCACTTTCTGCAGTTTGAAAGAGAAATGGATCACTAAATATTCCGACCCCAGCACTGTTTTCCGCAGCCACCTAAAATAACCCAAAAGAATTTCCGCATCATTCAACAGGTTAATACTCTGACTTTCTCACAAAATAGAAGCTAAAGAAATTCAAAGTTTCTTTTCCTTTTGTAATTATCCCAACAATATGAAAGGAAATGTTGAAGTTACAAGAGGTGAAATGGCTTGCCTAGAACCTCACAGTGAAGAAACGTAGAACCAAATTTAGAATTTTTGGTGTCTCTTGATTCCTACCCTTAAGCTCTATCATTAGAAACTTTTCAGGCAATATACATAGAAATATATGTGCAATAATATATATGCATTAATATTAAAAGATGAAAATTGTGATTTTACCTACATATTATCTAATATATTTGTGTGTTGGGGGGATGTGTGTACGTATATATAGATATGGAATATATGTGGGAGTAGGAGGGTGTGTATGTGTGTGTGTGTGTGTGTGTGTGTGTATGTGTGTATATATATATGGAATCCATTATATGAACAGATTTTCAGTAGGTCAAACCTCTCTTGGGAGTCTACACTGGCTCTTCCTTAATCCAATAGGAGATGAACATCATTTACAAAGATGAGGGATGAAAAGCATGAACAGGAGGCCTCCCTCATAGCTTCAGGGGTTGCAAGAAAAGACTCTGAGAATGGCTCAATATTCTTAATAGTCCCTGTCCACATCAGTTCCTCAGATTGGCTGCTAAACATATCCAAGGGAAAAAATGATCTTCTAAAGTTATGACCACAAATGAGTTTTTCTTTTCAGCTTACTCTGAATTTGCTTTTTAAGGGAGCCAAAAGGAGGCTTTAGGTCTCTATGACGGGCAGGGCCATTTTTCTATTCCAACGTTACATTACTTAAAGGATATATAATTTGATGACCCCCTTAAGGAACTCTTTACATTTCATTCAACTCCTTGGTGTGACTAAATCCATTCTTGTTTTAATAGTAAACGTAGAAGAGGTAGCTGTAAATTTTGAAAAGAAATGTACACTTGGGAGTTTTACATATCTCCTTGAAGTTTATAGGATGATAATTCCAAAAGACATAAAATGTAGAGACAATCTACCAGTTATTCCCAAATATAGGGGAAGAGAATAGCTAAAGTAACTCTATAGAATTTGACAGAATAATTTTTCATTTTCTCCTATGACTTGCTTCACTCAGAGATTTACTAAGCAATATGTTGAAACAGTCCAGGTAACATTCTGGTTCGAACACAGATGGGAGACTCTTCATTGATTTTCCTAAGTTCTCTATCTTTCAGTAGATGATTATTTTTTGGGTTGGTGTTAGGGTCATATATAATTTTGGGATTTTTTTTTTAAATAGCCTCCTTAAACAAACAAAATGTTTTAAATTGCACATATTTGACTTAACAAATGTGAAAAAGATTTCCATGTCTCTAAAACAATATATCAAAAATGTATGTTTAATTCAAGAAAAAATGAAATAATTGATCTCACATCTTAGAACATCTCACTCTATGAAAAGTGCAATATTATAATATGACACCACATCATCAAGAAGGAAAAACAAATATGTTCAATAATTCACTGACCAAAAGATGAGCAAAATTTTACAAAATATGGTAAGAACAGACACTATTGATAACTACACCATTTAGCAAGATCTCCAGAAACAAAGGAAAAGCCAAGAATGAAATTATTAAATTCATTAGTAATCTCTCTTTTGGCTGAAGAGATCTGTTTTTGAACTGGCAATTATTTTGAAAAGGTGCCCAAATATATTACTTTTATGATAAACTAACATGAAAAATTGAACTCTTAAAATATGGGAAACCAAAAAATAAAAACTACCTTAATTTCATAAGTTGTTCCAGGATTAAGATTGGTAAGAAGAACTTCCAAACTATCTGGTTTTGCTGTAACTTGGGTGTATGTCATTTGCATCCATGGACAAACTTCCTTATATTTAACAATGTAAGATATAATTCTCCCATTGGGGTTAGGTGGTGTATTCCAGGAAAGAAGGATTCCAGCAGATCCAACTCTTTCACCTGCAAGGAACACAGGAGGCCCTGGATCTGGAAAACAAAATGCCTTTAATGTCAAAACGCAATTTGGGTATTTTCACAGTTAATATAGACAGAAAGTATTTTCCAGTGCAGGCTTTTGAAGTTCCCAAAGACTAATGGAGTGTTAATGTAAGACTGTTCTCCCTAGAGCTCTGCTGCACGAAATGATTAAATGTTTTGGGGAATACCAGAAACATTCTTGTACAAGAATTTCTACAATGGAATGTTCAAAACTTCAAAGGCCAAAGAGGTAGATACCAAGTCAAGGAAAACCCAAATAAAACCAAAATGCTTATTTTGATGAAAGACAGAATTCCAACCTAAAATTGGACAAGGGCATAGGAATATTTAGGATGTTTTTCTCATCCTTCGGAAAATTGATATTCCAAGAGAAGCAATGTGGCTTAGTGGAAAGAGCATGGGCTTGGGAGTCAGAGAACATGGGTTCTAATCCCGGCTCTGCCATTTGTCTGCTGTGTGACTTTGGGCAAATCACTTAACTTCTCTGTGCCTCAGTCACCTCATCTGTAAAATGGGGATTAAGACTGTAAATCCCACGTGGGACAACCTGATTAGCTTGTATCTACCCCAGCGCTAAGAACAATGCTTGGTACATAGTAAGCGCTTAAATATGCTAATTATTCTAATGTTTGGCATTTTCATCATTCAAATTTCCTAACAGTAAGAACTTCTGAGACTGTATAAACCACTGAAATTTATACATTGAGAGAGATAGATATATGCATGTATAGTCTATATGTGTGTATATGTATAGATACACATAGATATAGATATTTACTACTGTCAATAAAGTAAGATAAATAATTAAAGTGCAATTATAACGGATCACAGTCACAATACCATTACTGGTTTCATGTTTATAAACATAATCTCAGCTGTCGAGAGGATGAATATTCCAAAAATGTAAATTATTTTCTCAGAACATTCATTAGTATTTTTCAGAAATCAAAAACAAAATAAACATCTTATGTCTTCTCAGCTATACCTACCCAAAAACACTTAATACAAATATATTATATCATATACTCACTGGTTACATTGGTGGTCACTGTTCTACTGGCAGGTGAACTGTATGTAGTCGCTGAAACTGAAGAAACTGTTACATTGTACCTAGTACCGGGAGTTACACCAGAAACATCACTCTGAAATATCAAGTAGAAATTATTATTTCGATCATATCTTAGCAAGCAAAGAAAAGCATCGTCATCTACAAAGCAAAGACAACTCTTGATCAAGACTGAATCATCAGAAATATAATACTACTGCAACAAGGAGCAGAGCTTGCTGATAATTTTCCAATTTCAATGTGATTGTCATCATAGTAGTATACATGACTTTATTCAAAAAATATAATACAGTAGCAAATCAAATAAAAAATAGTCTTCACCATTCGGGCAATCGGAAAGAATAACTTTACAACTCATTATTCAGTGCCTTTTGCCTGCTACGTTTTGAAATAAACCCCTGCCTTTTAAGGATGTAGGCAATATACCTGTGTCTTTGAAGTTCCAATAAAAAGTAAAAGAAAAAGAAGAAAAATCATTATTAGATTATTCCGACGGTGTAATCACACCGATGGCTGTGCAGGGAAATGCTGCCGGCATTAATGATTTAAGTTTAGCCCTTCCTGGCAAGTACACAATTAATGAGCCTGTATTAACTCAATAGCCCCGTTCTGCCCTTCTTTTGTTAAACTATTCATGAACCCTTGGATGACTGGCTTCAGGGCGATGGCAGACTTGAAAAAAAAAGCTATAGTTGTCGTTAAGGTAACAACCATAGATGTTGAAATTGAATCCTCAATTTGGCATCAGCACTTTTGCTTTCGTTCTTCGTAACCACACTAAAGGAGCAAGCTTCACAGTGGGTCAGCTTTGCAGAGGATTCTCTCATTGGTTCTACACGTAAACAAAAGTTGGCCATCCACAAACCATAATGAAAACTATACCTGATACTCCCCACCTCCAAGATCTCTGATAGTAACAAAGCCACAGTCAGGAACAAGATCCACTTGATACCTTTCCACGTGACCATACGGTAGTCTCCAGCGAAGAGAAAAGGAATTTGATGAAATATTGAAAACTTCAAGTTTCTCGGGCTTTTGGGGTTCTAATATAGGAAAATTAAATTTCAAATAGCATGATATTTAAAGTTTCAGCATGTGAAATAGAAAGCAGAACTATGACCAAAACAGGTTTAATTAAAAAAAAAAATTAGTTGCCAGCCTCTACACAATCAGACCGAGCTTCTGTAAACTCTAATTCTCTTTTGTTTTATACTTAGCGTACCCACCTAAACCTACAATTCATGTTCTTTTTTCATGGAATGTAAGCATACATCCACCTAACCATTTACTTCAAATTCTTAGCACCTGCCTGATTTCTGTCATTATGGTTTTGTTCAAAATTATCTCTTAAAGTACTGGATCAAAATGGAAAGATTGAAAAATTATAGGCAACTCTCATTTGCTCAATGCCTCAAATATGCAGCAGAGGGAGCAAGGAAATGAAAAGCTTGCTTAGCACAAGCCCCTAGTTTAACACCAGCCTGTCCATTTTCTGATTTCGGCGCAGTTTTTTAGATTAAAAGTTTGAAGAAAAGCAATTTCAAGCTACTGGGGAAAAAAGAGGCTCGAGGGAATTATATTGCATTTCATTTTGTGCTATGAATCAAAACAGATGGTTGTTGGTACTGCATAGCTCAATTTGTCAGAATGCTAACATGCTGATTTTCTGAAAATCTTTTACTGTGAATAAGGCTGAAAAGTATTATGATTTCTGATATTTCCTACGGATTTTTAAAAATAGCCCGATTTCCTTGACACCCAACTTTGGCGCCGCTATTTCCCTGTAGCTGAGTACGTCTCCAGGATACACCTCCATATTTTCTACTAAACTGGAGTTCCAAAGAGAATGTCTGCCGCTTCTGTAAAGGGCATGAAGAACAGTAACAACCACAGAACCTTCAGTAGAAAAAAAGTCACACACTTTCCACAGTTTTCAAATCACATTTAGACTCAATTCAATAGGGATCTTCATCCTGATAAATCTGAGCAGCAATGGAAATAACTTCCACAAACTGGGTTCCTGAGTAGATCCTTCTAGTAAGAAGACACCCTTTAGGAAGAAATGGGCACTTTTTAACAAATAACTGATAATCCATGTGCAAAAGAGTAAGATATATCAAATGTAAGAAAACGATGTCAGAAAATCAACCTTTTTATTATCAGAACTCTTGATGAAAACAACGTTTTTATTACTAGAATTTTACAAAAGAGAAAGTGAAAATTTTATTTTCTTTCTTTTACATTTCCAATTGGATTTGAGTTCTTTAGCCCTAAAGGCTTTGAAATAAGGAAGTAATATTTTTTTCTTGTTTTCAATCACTCATTTCTTGACAAAAGATCATTTCCTGCATCAGGATCTATCTACCCAACATATCTCATTTAAAGAAATGTAATTTTATCAGTCTTTATTTTAAAAAAAATAGAGTAGTGTATTTTGCTTCACAAGTTTCCCTATGCTTTCATTCATATTTATTGAGAGTTTACGTGTGCAGAGCACCATACTGAGCGCTTGGGAGAGTACAATACAACATTAAACTGATATATTCCCTGCCCACAACAAGCTTACAGTCTAGAGGGGACTTCCCCAAGCAAATACCTCTGAAATTCAAATTTCTAAAGTATGACTTCTAAATTTTGTGCCTGTAAATTTGGTCCCCTTTCTTCACTGTTGCATTTAAAATCTACATTGATTGGGGCCATTTTTGTTCCTCTTTATTTTTGTTGCAGTCTTTCCAAAATCTCTATTCTGAGATTGTCACCCAATTCGTTGAATACCCAGAGCTAAATGTGTGTCTCGACTGAGGCCTGGCTCCTGTGGATTGAGCCCCGGCACTTTTAAGGATGATTCCCGATCCCCACCACTTATATCTGGAACCTCTAGCCTCAGAGTTGGAAGGATTATTGCTGAGAGAATGATAGTAGTCATAGTAGTAATAATAATAAATATCATTAAGGCATTTATTAAGCACTTACTGTACTAAGTGCTGGGGAGGATACAAGCAAATCAGGTTGGACACGGTCCCTGTCCCACATGGGGCTCACAGTCTCAATCCCCATTTTACAGATGAGATAAACAGGGAAGCGAAGTGACTTGCCCAAGGTCACACAGAAGACAAGTGGCAGAGCAAGGATGAGAACCCATGACTTCATGACTCCCAAGCCTGGGCTCTATCCACTACGTCATGCTGCTTCTCATAGCATTAGTACTACTAGTATTAGTAATTATAGTACTTATTAAGCACTTACTTTGTACTAAGCACTATATTAAGCCCTGGTAAGTAATAGGTGAGAATTAAACCTTGTTCTTAGCCCTCAAGGGTCTCACAATGAAAAGGTAGAGGAGACTACTCTGCCAGGTGCTTCGTACAGAGCTCGCTGCACACAAAGTGCTCAATAAATACCACTGATTGATTGATTGGGAATGGTCACCTACACCTAAAGAAAGATAAATAATATCTACAAAAACAGCATAGGAGAGGAGGGCAGGAGCACATATAAAGATAAAATTTAAAACACAGTTAAGATACTGTGGCTAGAAAATCAGAGTTTTGGGCTTTACAGATTTCCTACTATAATACAGTTTACTTACTTTGCTTTTCTAATGTCAACCTACTCACCGTAGCTTGATCTCATCTATCTCATGAGCGATCCCTCATCTGTGTCTTGCCCTTGGCCTGGAACTCTGTACCCCGTCACATCCAACAGTTATTTTGTTAATGAGATGTGCATCACCTTGATTCTATTTACTTGCTATTGTTTCAATACGATGTTCTTCCCCTTGATTCTATTTATTGCCATTGTTCTCGTCTGCCCGTCTCCCCCGATTAGACCGTAAGCCCGTCAAAGGGCAGGGACTGTCTCTGTCTGTTACCGATTTGTACATTCCAAGTGCTTAGTACAATGTTCTGCACATAGTAAGCGCTCAATAAATACTATTGAATGAATGAATGAATGAACATCTCCTCCAAGACGCCTTCCCCAATTAAGCTCTCATTTTCCATGGGACCTGCACACTGACTTTAACCAGGGAAGAGAAGCATCACGGCCTAATAGAAAGAGCATGGTTCTGGGAGCCAGAGGACCTTCTTTCTAATCCCAGCTCCTCCTCTTGTCTGCTGTAATAATGTTGGTATTTGTTAAGCGCTTACTATGTGCCGAGCACTGTTCTAAGCGCTGGGGTAGACACAGGGGAATCAGGTTGTCCCACGTGGGGCTCACAGTCTTCATCCCCATTTTACAGATGAGGGAACTGAGGCCCAGAGAAGTGAAGTGACTCGCCCACAGTCACACAGCTGACAAGTGGCAGAGCTGGGATTCGAACTCATGACCTCTGACTCCAAAGCCCGGGCTCTTTCCACTGAGCCACGCTGCTTCTCTGTGTAACCTTGGGTAAATCACTGCCCTTACCTGCCTCAGTTACCTCATCTGTAAAACGGAGAATAAGAGCCTAAGCTCCACGTGGGACACATGTACTGTGTCCAACCTGATTGCTCCGTTTCAACCGCAGCGCTTAGTACAGTGGCTGGAACATGGTAAGTACATATCAAATACCATTTGAAAAAAGAAAATGAGCACTGGATCAGAGGTACAGATTCTCAAAGCTCTTATGATGCCACATCTTGTTATCTTTCAGGTTGTGAACCTGTGGAGGCCTGGAAGCAAGCAACACTAATAAACGCTACGGATCTGGGGGATATTACCGATTGGGGGAGGGATCTCTCTGATCTGTACTTTCCTTCATGTGAAGAGAACACCTATTAAACATCTTTCTAAACTCTATGGATACACTACCAGAACAACCGCAGGGGGAGGTGGGGTATTCTGGGAGAAATGTGTCCATGGCGTTGCTATGGGTTGGAGACGACTCGATAGTATAAGACAAGGCACACACTAGAGTAGAACCATTAAACTCTAGACTAATAACAATAATGTTGGTATTTGTTAAGCGCTTACTATGTGCCGAGCACTGTTCTAAGCACTGGGATAAATACAGGGTCATCAGGTTGTCCCACGTGAGGCTCACAGTCTCATTTTACAGGTGAAGTAACGGAGGCACCGAGAAGTTAAGTGACTTGCCCGAAGTCGCATAGCTGAGAGGTGGCGGATCCGGGATTAGAACCCATGACCTCTGACTTTTATTTATTGCTATTGTTCTTGTCTGTCCTTCTCCCCCGATTAGACCGTAAGCCCGTCAAAGGGCAGCGACTGTCTCTGTTACCGATTTGTCCATTCCAAGCGCTTAGTACAGTGCTCTGCGCATAGTAAGCGCTCAATAAATACTATTGAATGAATGACTCCTAAGACCACGCTCTTTCCCCTGAGCCACGCTGCGGTATGTTAATTAGTAGTTAGCTCTAGTCTAGGAGGACTAGACTCCTCCTTTAGTCTGTAAACTCACCGCAGGCAGGGAATGTGTCTGCTTTATTGTTGTATTGTACTCTCCCAAGTGTTTAGTACAGTGCTCTGCACCCAGTAAGCGCTCAATAAATGTGATGGACTGATTGATTGACCACTATCCCCTTACTACATTCCTCCTTGATCATTTCTCTTTTAGCCAGACTTCTGAATAAACTTCTTACTGGAAAAAGTTTTGCTCAAGCTCAGATTGATCCTTGGGTTGATCATTATTCTAGGCCTCAGTGTTTAAAGCAGCGTAGATTTGTGGCAAGAGCACGGGCTTGGGAGTCAGAGGACATGGGTTCTAATCCTGGCTCTGCGACTTGTCTGCTGTAGGACCTTGGCCAAGCTGCTTAACTTCTCTGTGCCTCAGTTACCTCATCTGTAAAGTGGGGATTAAGACTGTGAGCCCTACGTGGGACCATATAATAATAACGTTGGTATTTGTTAAGCGCTTACTATGTGCAGAGCACCGTTCTAAGCACTGGAGGAGATACGGGGTAATCAGGTCGTCCCACGTGAGGCTCCCAGTTAATCCCCATTTTACAGATGAGGTAACTGAGGCACAGAGAAGCGAAGTGACTTGCCCACAGTCACACAGCTGACAGGTGGCAGAGCCGGGAGTCGAACTCATGACCTCTGACTCCGAAGCCCAGGCTGTTTCCACTGAGCCAGGGCTGCTTACTATGACCACATGATGACCTTGTATCTACCCCAGTGCTTAGAACAGTGCTTGGCACATAGTAAGCGCTGAACAAATACCATTATTATGGATGAACTGCACTTGGATTTGCATCCTTTATTCACCCAGCACTCAGCCCAACAGGACTTATGTACATACCTGCAATTTATTTTAATGTCTGTCTCCGCCTCTAAACTGTAAGTTTTTGTGAGAAGGGATTATGACTACATTGTATTCTCCCATGCATTCAGTAGAGTGACCTGCACATAGCCAGCACTCAGTAAATATGGTTGATTACGGAGATGGCAAAAAAAGAGAAATATTTTACCAACCTGCAACCATCTTGATGGATGTGAGCAACCCTTCCACATCTCCTCTTACTCTCTGAACTGTGATATTATACGTGCCTCCAGGAATCAAGTCTATTATTGTGTAATCAGTCTTGGTTTTCATAACCTTATATTCCTTTAAGAATGTATTATTTGATAGACGAATCTTGTAATACGAAAAATTGGTCTTTGTTGGATTCCATATTAAGGTCGCAGAAGAAGTGTTTACCTCTTTTAATAACAAGCCACATATTCCAGCTGGTTCTATTTGAAACAAAAACATACATAAATATATATATATATATATATATATATATATATGATATATACAAAATTGTATAAAAATTGTTTTCGTTAAGCACTTACCATAAGCCAAGTACCGTGCTAAGGTCTGAGGAAGATACAGTACAATCATATGAGACACAGTCTATGTCCTACACAAGGCTCACAGTCAAAGGGGGAGGGAGAACAGGTATTTAACACCCATTGCATAGATGAAAAAACTGAGGAACAGGAAAGTCAAGTCACTTGTCCAAAGTCACACAGTAAGAGCACGGTTCCTGGAAAGAACAGAATGGGAGTCAGAGATCAGGAGTCTAATCCTGGCTCCATATCTTTCCTGCTGTGCATCTTTGGGCAAATCATTTAAGTTCTCTGTGCCTCAGTTCCTTCATTTGTCAAATGAGGAGGAAATACCTGCTTTTCCTCCCCTTTAGACTGTGAGACTCATATGGAAAAGGGACTAGGTCTAATCTGATTATACTGTATCTTTCCCAATGTTTAACATATAGTAAGTGCTTACCAAATACCACAATCACTATCAAGAAATTATTTATGGAAGGTTATAACTGAAGAGATTGAGTTGTTTGTGCAAATGGTGTAAAAGTCAACATTATCCAATCTCTATCTTCAGGCTGTTGAAATGCCATATAAATGAGAATCAATATTGTTCCAAAATGTCATTCATTCATTCAATCGTATTTATTGAACACTTACTGTGTGCAGAGCACTCTACTTAGTGCTTGGGAGAGTACTATACAACAATAATAATAATAATAATAATGTTGGTATTTGGTAAGCGCTTACTATGTGCAGAGCACTGTTCTAAGCGCTGGGGTAGACACAGGGGAATCAGGTTGTCCCACGTGGGGCTCACAGTCTTAATCCCCATTTTACAGATGAAGTAACTGAGGCACAGAGAAGTGAAGTGACTCGCCCACAGTCACACAGGTGACAAGTGGCAGAGCCGGGATTCGAACCCATGACCTCTGACTCCGAAGCCCGTGCTCTTTCCACTGAGCCACGCCGCTCCTCAATAAACAGACACATCCCCCGCCCACATTGGGTTTACAATCTAGAGGGATATTCATGGCACTTTTTAAGCGCTTACTATATGCCAAACACTGCTCTGAGCGTTGCGGTAGATACGGGTTAATCAGGTTGGACACAGCCTCTTTACCAATATTTTTAAGCAAAGGGATTATTCATGCTAACTGCTTACTTGTAGTTACTTCTTTCTCCACAGGCACACTGAAATCTTTGCCTCTAACTGTCTTCACTTGAAACATGTAATCCATTCCAGGAGTCAGGTTTTTGACTACTGCTCTGTTACCGTAAGTACTCATTTTAAACAGTGTTTTGTTTCTGGTCAACAAATAGTAACAGATCTATAGAGAGATTAAAAAAAACCAATTAATAATGTTGGTATTTGTTAAGCGCTTACTATGTGCAGAGCACTGTTCTAAGCGTTGGAGGAGATAGGGGGCAATCAGGTCGTCCCACGTGAGGCTCCCAGTTAATCCCCATTTTACAGACGAGGTAACTGAGGAACAGACAAGTTAAGTGACTGGCCCACAGTCACACAGCTGACAGGTGGCAGAGCCAGGAGTCGAACCCATCACCTCTGACTCCGAAGCCCTGGCTCTTTCCACTCAGCCACGCTGCTTCCCCTGACAGTGACAATTTAAGGTCACTGTGTTCCCTGCCAGAATTACTCATTCATTTATGAATGCTGATATTGGCTCAAATATGAGCATCATATAGCGAGTCCATTTTAAAAGGTGAAACTTTTAAAACTGAAAAAAATTCTCCAGATTACACCCCTGTCTAACCCTGCTAACAATATAATTAGGTAGTAAATTAACAATAAAGGATTAGCTTTTACTACACGGTCGTAATTCAACGCAGAGGGAGTTTGTACAGATCTTTTTTCTTTCTGTTGGACAGAGGGGGAGAAGAGTTTGCATCATTTTTCGGGCAGAGTCTATTCAGTTGCCACCCGTTGCCCTCTGCTTCGTCCTTCTCACATCACCTTAGGCAAACATGGACCTGACGACTACCATGAGGATCTCCAAGATGGGGACAAGAAGGTAAGAAGAACAGAAACGGGAAGATTTTCCCTTCATCTCACTGTAGGTAGGGAACATGTCTACCAACTCTGTTGTATTGTCCCCTCCCAAACACTCAGTATAGTGTTCTGCACACAGTAAGCTCTCAAAAGATACCACTGATGACGATGATTTCTCAGGGGAAATATAAAGTAGAAATGGTAGGTAGCTCCAAAAATATTAGCCCCTCTCTGAGTAGCTGTGGTATTTGTTAAGCTTTTACTAAATGCCGGGAACTGTACTAAGCGCTGCAGCGGATACAAGCAAATCAGGTCGGACATAGTATAGTGAAATCTCCACCAATTCATTCATTCAATTGTATTTATTGAGCAATTGCTGTGTGCAAAGCACTTGGGAGAGTACAATATAACAATAAACAGGCACAATCCCTGCCCACAACAAGCTCAATGTGGCTCAGCGGAAAGAGCCCAGGTTTGGGAGTCAGAGGTCATGGGTTCTAATTCCGGCTCGGTCACTTGTCAGTTGTGTGACTGTGGGCAAGTCACTTACCTTCTCTGGGCCTCAGTTACCTCATCTGTAAAATGGGGATTAACTGTGAGCCTCACGTGGGACGACCTGATTACCCCGTATCTCCTCCAGCACTTGGAACAGTGCTCTGCACACAGTAAGCGCTTAACAAATACCAACATCATTATTATTATATTTACCCAGCTCCAACTTCAATCAAAATATAATTTCTTATGGAAATTACAATCCACCCACTGAATTTCATTCAGCCAGTGTTGGGAAAAAGGTTGTCTTTGTCTCGCATTGTATTCTCCAGACTGGCATGGGCAGCTCCTTTCAGACACAAGTCCATACCACAAAGAATTCACTCGTCTGCAGCTCCTGGATTTGCCCAAAACACACTGGATTAGAACTTTTTTTAATGGTATTTGTTAAGCGCTTATTACGTGCCTGACACTACTGTCCTAAGCACTGGGATAGCTAATCAGGTTGTACACAGTCCCTGTCCTGCGTGTTGCTCACAGTCTGAGTGGCGGGAATAGGACTTAACCCCCACTTAACAGGTAAGGCAACTAAGGCACAGAAGAGTTAAGTGTCATGTCCAAGGTCACACAGCAGATGGGGATTAGAACGCAGGTCCTCTGACTTTCAAGCTCATGATCTTTCCACTAGGCCACACTGCTTCCCATGCTGCTTGAATTGGACATTTTGGGCACCTAAAGCCAATTCAGGCTTTCACTGGCTCTTGAATTAGGTTTCTGAGGACAAAATTGAGGTTTTGAGAGCACATCACCCACAGTAAACTCTATTCGGGCCAGGCCTATAACATCAGCTGATTAGGTATGCTACTATTGCCTATTCTCTTCGCATACCCCACTCAACTAAGGTTGGATTTGCACCCTTTATTCACCCTACCGTCAGCCCAAAAGCTTTTATGTACATATCCATAATTTTTTTATATCAATGTCTGTCTTCCCCTCCATATTTTTAGCTCGTAGGGATGATAGGGATGGTGTCTATCATCTCTGCTGGATTGTACTCTCCCAAGGGCTTAGTACAGTGCTCTGCAAACAATAAGTGCTCAATAAATACGACTGATTGATTGACTGGCCCATTTCTGGAGAAACTAAACTCCCCAACTTCCCTCATTATAAGAAGCACATTTAAAGCTTATTTTTGGAAGCTTATTTGATGTAAACTAAGCAGAGTATGGGAAATTCTTCATCTTCTCATTGTAAAAGTAACTCCAATCAATCAACAATACTCATTAAGCACCTGTAGACAGAAAAGTGAACTAATCCTTGGAAGAAGACAACAGAATTATATATGGACCCTTCCCAAAGGTTTACAATTTAGTGGGGACGATAGATGGGGAAGAAGCAGCATGGCCTAATGGACTGAGGACAGGCCCGCAAGTCAGAAGGGACCTAGGTTCTAATCCCAGCTCCTCAACTTGTCTGCTGTGTGACCTTGAGGAAGTCAATTCCCTTCACCGCCTAAGAGTCTGATCAACCGCCTAGGTTCCTTGGAGCACAAATCGATTGATCAATCAGTGGTATTTATTGAGCATTTACCCTGTGCAGATCACTGTACTAATTGCTAGGGTGAGTATAATGCAACAAAGAAGATAAACATTCTCTGCCCACAATGAGCTTACAGTCTAGAGGGGGAGACAAATATGAATATAATAATGTTGGTATTTGTTAAGCGCTTACTATGTGCTGAACACTGTTCTAAGCACTGGGGTAGATACAGGGTAATCAGGTTGTCCCACGTGAGGCTCACAGTTAATCCCCATTTTACAGAAGCACAGAGAAGCTAAGTGACTTGCCCACAGTCACACAGCTGACAAGTGGCAGAGCCGAGATTCCAACTCATGACCTCTGACTCCCAAGCCCGTACTCTTTCCACTGAGCCACGAATATGTTATGGATATGTACCTTAGTGCTGTGGGGCTGAGGGTGAGGTGAATATCGAGTGTCCAGAGGGTACTTATCCAAGTTCACAGATGATGCAGAAGCGAGGGAGAGTTGGGGAAAAGTGGGTTTAATCGGGGTAGGCCAGTTGGAGGAGATATGACAGACTGTGAGCCTCATATAGGACTGACCTGATTGTCTTGTATCTACTCTGATGCTCTACAAATACCATAGTTATTATTAGCGTTAGGGGCTGCTCCAACTGGCTTTTTCCAAAGCAGAAAATGAAGGGAGAGGGCAAAAAAGTAGTTGGAGGTACAGAAAATAAATGAAAAGGCAGGACTAACTCTAGATGAAAGAAAAAAGGAAAAAGAGCAGGAAATACGGATGAGCTAAAGGTACTTGTGGACAAAAATTGGATTATTTTTCCATTTTCATTTTTTAAAAATCAATCAGTGGTATTTATTACATGCTTTCTGTGTGCTGAGCACTGTACTAAGTGCTTAAGTGAGTGCAGTACAACAGAGTTGGTAGACATGTTCCCTGCCCACAAGGATCTTAGTCTTGGGAAAAATATGTAGTCGGGGGGCATTAGAAATTAGGGAAATATGATGTAAAGTCTAGATTCTATGAAAATCAAGGAAGTTATGCTGCCCTTCTATGAACTCTGTGGGAAACTAGGGCTTCTGCCCAAGTGACATTAACCAATAATGAAGACTTCAAATCTCATGCCTGTCAATGGACCAGTCCATAAGGGATTGGTCAGATCACCAGCTATTTAGGCAAGGGCTAAAGTCTTAATAGAAAGGAATCTCTTAAGGTTGTAGATCCAGCCCTACTTGCCCAAGAGGGTCACATCCCTGACATGTACATTAGACTACTAAATCATGTGGATCGAAAAAGTTGTTAAAGATATTTCTAAGAAGAGTCATGAAAAACTATTCCTTTGAAAGCAGAGTAGACACAAATTCGCCCCCGCTGCCCCTCCCAGTCAACATTCTACTGTTTGTTTTATTTTGTAAGCTTAACATGGAAAGATGGAAATGGGGAATGATTAAATTTAAATGATTAGAAAAATGATTCCAATTATGCAGGTACACTTTGCTAAGCAACCGGTATTCTGATGCCTTTCTCATTAAACTTTAATAGGTGATCTCAATTAGAAAGAACATTCTCTAGCACTGTTGACAGAGCTATGATTTGCTTGAAAAAACAGTATATGGTAGGAAGTAGTGATCCTGATAGTTGTTTTCTACCCACTAGTAGTTACGCCTTTCCAAAAATCAGAAGAATCGTATATTAATTTCATAGAATATGATATTTTCATCCAGTTCATAAATAATTTCCAGTGGGCCTCGTCCCCATCAAAATGACTGACAACTGAGAATGTGGACAGATACATGGTAGTAAGAAATGTGTACTAAAAATGTTGTTTTATCAGTTAATGGAAACAGTTTAGGCCTTTCAACATACTTTATCAGTGTGAAATGATGATGACGATGGTATTTGTTAAGCACTTACTATGTGCCAAGCACTGTTCTAAGCACTGGGGTAGACACAAGGTTAGCAGGTTTTCTCACGTGGGGTTCACAGTCCTAATCCCCATTTTACAGGTGAGGTAACTGAGACCCAGAGAAGTTAAGTGACTTCCCAAAGTCACACAGCTGACAAGTGGCAGAGCTGGAATTAGAACCCTCAACCTATGACTCCCAAGCTCAGGTTCTTTCCGCTAAGCCACGCTGCTTCTCTATGTGGAGAAGGGTTTGAAGGCATATGGGTTAGTCAAAATATTTTATCTAATGGATCACTCCCTCTATCCTGACTATCCTGCTGCGTACCCTGGGATAAGGAACTCCCAAAGAGAAAAGATAATTAGAAATGACCACACAGCAAGGCTAACGGTACAATAATGCTATGAGGCATTATTATGAGGCATTATATGAGTAGTGTTGCCATAAATGATGATAAAAGTGACTCGGGCAATAGGTTCTACATGTCTCCAGGAATCGAAAACAGTCTTGGGGTGATTTCCTCCAACCTAGAGTTTAGCCAGGAGCAGGAAAACCTGCAGGTTCCATGGGATACAAGCCTGTGTGGCTAAGTGTGATCAGGCAGACAACTCCCTGGTCCTCCAACACCTCTCGAGGGCAGGCACGGTGGGGCTAGACAGAAAGTCCACCGCATGGCCTAGTGGATAGAGCACGGGCCTGGGAATCAGGAGGACCCGGGTTCTAATCCCAGCTCCACTACTTTTTCACTGTGTGACCTTGGGCCAGTCACTTCACTTTTCTGGGCTTCAGTTTCATCATCTGTAAAATGGGGATTAAGACAGTGAGCCCCATGTGGGATAAAGTCTGTGTCCAACCCGATTACCTGGTATGTACCCAGTGCCTAGAACAGTGTCTGCCATATAGCAAGCGCTTACCAAATATGTAATTACTATTCTCTTGCTCAAACACCAATCTCATCTAAATTACAAGCCCCTCGTCATATGTACAAAGGGTTTTCCAAGAGTACAGAATTACTGTTTCCCTACCTTAAAGGTCAGAATACTTTCTGAGTAACTCATCATATAAAGAATGAGGAGATACTGAGTAACTTAGCATACAAAGAGTGAGGAGAGGAGTCACAGACTTTTCTAAACCATGCAGGGCACACTATATGCTGTTATTCTATCTTCTGTCCTTTCAGTCATAATCACGTTCATCCCTTTGGTTTCAGCGGTTGACTCCATCAGCATTGTCACGCACAACTAGCCCCCGAACCTTATGATTTGACTTGCCCCCACACTCAAATAATTCCAGAGACAATTGCTTTTGTGCCTTTATAAAATAGAAGGCCCAGAAAAGATGCTTTCAAAAGCCAAGGGAATGAAAACAAATGATTTTAATCACCTGAAACTTTTCAAATCCTCCTTGTGGCAGTTTCCAAGACAAATATAGAGTGTTTTCTTCCTGTCCAAAAAACTGTAAATCTGAAGGTGGATCCGGATCTGGGTAAATTTACATATGAGAAAGTTAGATTAAAATTGTAAATTTTACTATAAGACATTGATTCCGATCACCGTGTTATCCCTGTTGGCAATTCCATGAATGAAAAAAGTAATTTTTGTTTTTAAATATCACTACTCGGAATGAAAGTGTTGCTATTAGTGTTCTGATATCAATTGTGGACGAATCTTGTCTTGCACTTTGATGGAGCTGATTTCTCCTCTTGAAAGCCAATGACTTCCTTTTACCTGCCCAGGATTTTGAGGGAAAGCCTTCAAAGAATGATTTCTCTGCTGATCAACCTTCTGGATGAAGAATTATAGTTCTTTAATTTTAACTCCAAATTTATTGATCAGTGAGCTCGCACTTACCATGTGCAAAGTTTTATTTCATCTACAATTAGATTTTGCAATTTTAGATTACTTTAATAATTTCATGTACTCAAGCCATTTTTTGCTCAAGCCCATACTGTTATGTCTATACATTCTAGCTGTAGTCAATGAAATTTTCCTAAAAAATGTACGCTATGGACTTTGGTGAATAAACATTACTTTTTCCCCTTCCTCCCTTTCCATCATTGATTTTTAATTTCGTTTTTTGTCTATCTTTTAATAGAATTCTTTGTAAATTTGTAGGCATTAGCAAAGTTAAATGGTTTGATTCTTAACCAATGGTATTTGAGCACTTATTGTATGCAGGGCACTGTACTAAGTGCTTGGAGACTTTTCCTGCCCACAGTGAACTTACAGTCTAGAGGGGAGACAGACAATATAAATACATAATTTATAGATATATAGAAAAGTGCTATGGGACTGAAGGTGAGGCAAATATCAATTGCCAAAAGTCACGGATGTTTATCCTTCTTGATTTTTCGGCTGCCATAGACCCTGCCTCCTGCTTGAAACAATATCAGACCTTTGTTTTATGGATATGATACCCACTTTGTTCTCTTCCTACTACTCCGACTGGTTCTTCTAAGTCTTGTTTGCTAGCTGTTCTTCTATCGCTCATCCCCTAACTGCCGGAGTCCTGAAAGGATCTATTCTAGATTCCATTCTTTTGCTTTACCCTCACCTTCTTGGGGAGTTCATTTTTACGCTTGATTTCAACTGCTTTTCCTTCTCTCCCCAGCCCCCACCCAAAGTCTACTTTTCTTCCTTGTCTGTCCGTCTCCGCCGATTAGACTGTAAGCCCGTCAAACGGCAGGGACTGTCTCTATCTGTTGCCGACTTGTTCATTCCAAGCGCTTAGTACAGTGCTCTGCACATAGTAAGCGCTCAATAAATACTATTGAATGAATGAATTCACTCTTATATTTCTACCTGCTTCCAGGACATCTATGCTTGGATGACCAGCTAGACTACTAATTGATCATGTCTGAAATGTAAGTCCTTATCTTCCCGTCTGAGCCCGTTACTCCCTCTACCTTACCCATCTCTGCCAATAATACCACCAATTCTTCTCTGATTCAGAAACAGCCCACAAACTTCGGTGTAATCCTCAAGTCACTGTTTTTCAGCTTTCAGAAACATCGTGGCTTGGTGGAAAGAGCACGGGTTTGGGAGTCAGAGGATCTAGGTTCTAATCCAGGCTCCGCCACTTGTCTACCGTGTGACCTTGGACAAGCCACTTCACTTCTCTGTGCCTCAGTTACCTCATCTGTAAAATGGGGATTAAGACTGGGAGCCCCATGTGGGGCAACCCGATTACCTTGTATCTACCCCAGTGCTTAGAACAGTGCTTGGCACAGAGTAAGCGCTTAACAAATACCATCATTATTATTATATTGACTCAGCTGTTAAATCTTACCAGTTCTTCTCTCAGAAAATTTCCAAGATCTACCCTTTCCCCTCCATCCAGCCTACATCCACTCAGGTTCCTGCTCTCCTGTTTCTCTTGGCTATGTTGCTACACCAGCTCTTTCACTCATTTTTTCAGGCTCTGGCTTCCTGCCAAATTCAGTCGATAGTACATGCTGTTGCCCAGATTAACTTTCTTTTGTATAATTCTGTGCAAGTGTATATTTGGTTTTTATTCAATTATTTCAACCTGACATCTGTTATCGTAGTATTTATATTGATTCCTATAATTCTTTGTAAATTTGTGATTCATCCCTTTTGTCATTTATGGGTTAGTAATTAAAACCACGAATACAGGCATGATAAGTTTTAAGATACTTCTATTGATTACTAACATTTTAACATCTCTATGTCCATTAAGGATATCTCAATAGAGGACTATATTTCATGATACACCATCATTATAAATCACTAACTCTATTGTTGTAAATTACACAGCCTGGGATATCAACCTCTTTCTCTCTTTGTTATCCCAAAATTGAATGGGGATGTACTTACAGGTACTAATCTTGAGAACAGTAGGTTGACTTTTCTTTGACCTTTTGGTGGTAACAATTTTAATTAAAAAGTCAGTTCCTTGCAAAAGCCTGTCAAACTTGAACCTCCTAGAAATAGATATAAGAAGCAGGTTATAGTTAAAATTAATCCCAGATGTTATTATGAAAGCAACATTAACGTCTCAAATTATCCACTGAAAATGAGTGTTAGATCATCATCAGTGGTATTTATTGAGCACTTTCTGTGTGCAAGAGCACTGTACTAAGCACTTGGGAGAATACAACAGAGTTGGCAGGCATTCCCCAAAAGCTTGAAAATACTAACAGAAACTAATATTCTAGAAGTGAACCATAAAATACTACTATCTCTTAGAACATACTAAACACTGCACTTTCACTGAATTTACTGAAAGTTCAAAGGGCGTAATGGGATTGGTGAAATTGAAATTACAGCAGAAGAGACTTGGGGAAGTTGCATACAAATTTCCCCAAAATTATTTACTAAAGGAAAAGTTAAAAGCCCCCTCTCTCAATTGGGAGTTTTATTCTAGAACATGTAATACACATGTAAAACTGTAATTGAAATAAAGATATTCAAATACACACCTTTCACTGGAAGGAACAACTTCTTCTTTTGAAAAACCTTCACTAGTTATTGAAATAATATATCCATCCAGTGAACTCTGGGCTGGAGGCCAACCAACAGATATTGATGTTGACTCTCTGCTGTGATTCATATATTCAATGGCACATGGTGCTGAATCAATAAAAAAAAATCCAATTAAATTCCAGGCAGGAGGGAGGGTTTGAGATAGGGGTTAACAGTGAAAGACAAAAGAAAAATTGAGGCACAGCAAGTAGGTTGATGTTAGGAGACTGAAGTGTGCAGGCTGGGTTGTAGTGGGAGCGGAATGAGGACAAATAGGTGGGAGGAAGCTGAGTGCTTTAAAGCCTTTATTTGTAAGTTTCTTCTTTATGTAAGGATGGATGAACACCACTGGAGAGTTTTGAGGAGTGGGGAGATATATGCCCAGAACAGTTTTTTAGGAAAATAATCTGCAAAGTAGAGTGAAGCGTGGCCTGGAGCGGGGAGAGGCTGGGGGGGTTGGGAGGCCGATGAAGAGGTCGATGCAGTAGTCGAGATAGGATAGTATATTGTACTTTCCCGAGTGCTTAGTGTAGTGCTCTGCACATAGTAAGTGCTCAATAAATATGACAATGAATGCATCAGGTGTTTGGACCAGCATGGTAGCAGTTTGAATGAAACTGAAGAGGCGGATCCTAGAGCTGCGGTGAAGGTAGAAATAACAAGATTTGGTGACTATGTGCATTTAATGAAAAAGATATATCACAGCATGAGTTTTTGTCCTTTATTAGGGCAGGGATAATGCACAGAGAACCTTACTTAAATCAGGTAAATAGTTAAAATATCAGGATCATTTACAATTGAAGAAAGTAAACAAGTAATTCAAGGATCAATTGTTGTTTTCCTAGATTGAGGGATTGCAACTGTTTTATGCAGAACAGCCAAAGAAATGAAACTTTTGAGCAGTTGGTGTGCAAACAGTTTAAAGAATTCTGTTTAAACAATTTAAACAGAAGGGCAGGGAAAAGAATGTGAAGGAAAGAGTGTAAGAAGTGAGAAGAACAAACTTATTCCTGGTTCATTTGGGAAGGGAATGAGGGTTGGTGCCAAATGGCAAAACACTACCCCGGGGAATGGTGGGAATCCCACTTGTCCCAAGGCTGCTGAGTACGGTCACAACTTGCAAGATGGGGTGCAAGGAGTGGAGCAGCCATCTTGAATCTCCTCAGGCTCTTTCTGGCTCAAAGGGTGCTGTGTGTAATCCAAGTTGTAGAGAAAAGAGAATGGTAAAGCCCTCGTGCTGCCAGGTCCTCCCAAACAGCGAGCACCTTTACACAAGAGCCACATCTGATATGAATAATAATAATTGTGGTATTTGTTAAGTGCTTACTACGTGCCAGGTACTGTACTAAGTGCTGGGATATAAGGTAATTGGATTAGACACATTCCCTGTCCCACGTAGGGCTCATAGTTTTAATCCCCATTTTCCAGATGAGGGAACTGAGACAGAGAGAAAGGGAAGTGACTTGCCCAAGGTCACAGAGCAGACAAGTGACAGAGTCAGAATTAGAACCCAGTTCTTTCTACCAGGCCCATGCTCTATCCGCTAGGCCACATTGCTTTTCTATGAACCCAACTAGGTTTCCAGATCTAGGGGAAAGCAAATATCTCAGTACTAAAAGTAAACACCAAAGCTTTACCTGTCTGTATTTTTTTTATAGTGGAGTTGCTGTCTTTGAAACCTTCTTTTTCTGTTCGAATTGAGAAACTGTAGACCGTGGCAGGAGCCAGGTTAGAAAACGTTGCTATTTCCTGCATCACCTTCTGAACCTATTTATCCAAAAAAAATTTGAAAAATGACTTGTATTTTTGTTGAAATGCATTTAAACCGAGCAAAAGCAAAGAAAAACAGTTTCGCTTCTGTTCCCACAGTGCAACATTAGTTTATGTGTAGAACAATCAATACATGAATCAATGGTATTATTGAGAGCTTAGGGTGTGCAAAACAACAACAAAGAGTACAACACAACAAAGTTGTTAAACAAGCTGCCTGACCACAATGAGGTTAGAGTCTGAAGGAGGGGTTTACAGACCAGGAATAGCAATACTTCATTCGTGAACGGGTGTTTTAAATCATACCTTGAATGCACCAGCACAATTTGTGCATGTGATCTCATAATGCTGAAAATGTCCATCAACTCGTTCCCACAGAATTTCTATACAAGTGTCTGTAACTTTACCTTCCCAGATATTTAACGGTGCCTTCAGACCTACCAACACACACGAAACCAACATGCGTCAGTTACGTTTAAACTGAATTCTTTTCTTTTGCCATTCTCATCAAATAGCCCAAAGAGAAATAGGTGGAAGGGAGGGAGAAAGTACGCGAGAGAAAATCAGTTTGTATATAGGAAAAGTGAAAGTAGATTTTTGGGAAGACAAATACAGTGAATTCCACAGTGCCCAAGCTCAGATATTGGATCATCATTTAGTTGGAGGGTCGGGAAATTGCAGAACAATGAAATTGTGGTCTAATGTTGTAGTGGGGTGTGAAATTCTCAGGAACACTTCCTTATTGCGAAGGCATTCAAACATGTTGTCTGATAGGGATACAGTGGTCGGAATATGACACTATAAACTGGCAAAAGAACCTGGAGAGAGAAGTGATGAATTTATAAGTCTGGAGAATGAATAATCCTGAAAGCAGGCATGTAAGCTGAAAACAGCACTCCTCAAAGGGGAGGAAGGATGACATTCGGCTAACTCCAAAAATACTGATTTTCATTGCACGGGCCAATCTCTAATCACGTTAGCTCTTGATGAGTTTGTCTTGGGTCGATTTCAGCCAAGAATCAGCATTTTCTGCAGGAAAATGATCTTCAAATATTTCCTTGGCAGAAATAGCAAGTTAGGTACCTCAGGGGGTTCTAAGTCACTCTTTCAGATCATTTAGTTGTAAACTGTGTGTCTCCTAGTCTCCGTTTCCGTGTTCTGCACGTAGTAGTTTCTTAACAACTAGTGTTGATGATACTGCTGACATTTTAGTACAATGCTGCGATGGTCTGACAGAATACAAGTTCCTCTTAAAGAGCCTAACTGATTATCACTTGAATCCTATGAAAGTCAGTTTCCAAAGGTCAGGGACAATATTACCAATTTTACAAAATCAAGCTTGATTAAACTGTTCAAAGTAGCTGGCCGAGAAAGTCTTAGATATTTTTCTATGATACTGAAACCAGTTCATAAAGGAAAATTCATATTCTACCTTATATAACTTACATGTTTTCACTGTAGGCACATGGAACATAGTGCTTAGCATGTTTCCACTGACCGTGGAAACAAAAAAATCATATTCTGTGCCTGGAATTAAGTTTTCAATAATTAATTTGTCATTATTCAAAGGTAGTGTCATATTGGGTCCTCCATTACTTGCAATATAAATGCCATCAAATACTCCACTCTCAGGCATTTGAACAAACAAAATGACAGAGTTACTGTGAAATTCAAAAGGAATAACAATTTGAAGTGGTTTGGGTTCTGAAAAAAAGAGAACATATTTCAGTTTATTTTATAAAGCCCTTTTGTTTAGTCACAGTGTAATGCACATTTGCTTAGTTTTGTTCCAAACTAATAATCATTTTAATGTGCTCCTAGACACTTTACATCTATATTGTTTTACCTCCGTAGTTTAATGAAAAACTATCTCTTTTAGATAGATCAATCAGTGGTATTTATTGAGTGCTTACTACATACAGAGCACTGCAATACAGCAGAATTAACAGAAACATTCCCTGTCCATAATTAGCACACAGTCTGCAGTGCCAATGGGAGGCCATGCCCAAAATTCATCTCACATGTTCCACTTTATATCTGACGAGTTGCCCCTTCAGCTTTTCCATTCCGCCTAAACATCTCCTATAGGTAGGCACTTAGGTATACACTTTATGCCCTCTATTACTTCTCTCTCACCCGCTAGATTCTAAACTCCTTGAGGACAGGGATCATGTATTCTAATTTCTGTTGGAATTCTTCCAAGTATTTAAAAATCATGTTCAGCACACAAGAAGTGGTCAATAAATACTAATGATTTGATGAGTTGACTGATGACACCAGAGGCAAAAGGCATCGTCTTTGCCTTCAATGGACCTTCAAACTAATAGGGGAGGCAGACTAAAATTTTTGACAAATAGGGGAGCAAGAGGAAGAATAGGACATATTAGCTGCTACTGGCCTTCTGCATGACCCCGGAAAAATCACTTATTAGCCATCTGCCCACTTATTTCCTCATCTGTAAAATACAGAGACATTTTCCTATTCTCTATATTTCTTAGACCATGAGTCCCCTGTAACAATTAAATCAATGTTATTTACTGAGCACTTACTACGTGCAAAGCACTGTACTAAGCCCCTGGGAGAGTACAATACAGAGTTAGCAGATACGTTCCCTACCCACAATGAGCTTATATTAGTCTAGAGGGGAGTCGGACATTAATATAAATAATTTGCAATAAATAATTTAAAGATATTTACATAAGTGCTGTGGGGATGACAGTGGGGAGAATATCAAGTGCCCAAAGGTCATAGATCCAAGTGCAGAGATGACACAGCAGAGAGAGGGAGAGATCTTAATTGAAAAAGTGCTCTCAGAGATGTGACCTTAGAGAAGGGAATGTGTCTGATATCTGTTATTTTGTAGCTATTCAAGTACTCTGCATGGTAATTTCACACATAATAAGCACTTTATAAATACTACGATAACAGATGTCAGGTTGAAATAATTGAATAAAAGCCGAATATACACTTGCACAGAATTATACAAAAGGAAGATAATCTGGGCAACAGCATGTACTATCGACTGAATGTGGCAGGAAGCCAGAGCCTGAAAAAATGAGTGAAAGAGCTGGTGTAGCAAGAAAGCCAAGAGAAACAAGGGCAGGAAGCTGAGTGGATGTAGGCTGGATGGAGGGGTAAGGGTAGATCTTGGAAATTTTCTGAGAGAAGAACTGGTAAGATTTAACAGTTGAGTCAATATAATAATAATGATGGTATTTGTTAAGCGCTTACTCTGTGCCAAGCACTGTTCTAAGCACTGGGGTAGATACAAGGTAATCGGGTTGCCCCACATGGGGCTCCCAGTCTTAATCCCCATTTTACAGATGAGGCACAGAGAAGTGAAGTGCCTTGTCCAAGGTCATACGGTAGACAAGTGGCGGAGCCTGGATTAGAACCTACATCCTCTGACTCCCAAACCCTTGCTCTTTCCACCAAGCCACGCTGTTTCTGAAAGCTGAAAAACAGTGACTTGAAGATTACACCGAAGTTTGTGGGCTTCTGGATCAGAGAAGAACTGGTGGTATTATTGGCAGAGATGGGTAAGGTAGAGGGAGTAACGGGCTCAGACGGGAAGATAAGGACTTACATTTCAGTCATGATCAATTAGTAGTCTAGCTGGTCATCCAAGCATAGATGTCCTGGAAGCAGGTAGAAATATAAGAGTGAATAACTGGGGAAGAAAAGTAGACTTCGGGTGGGGGGTGGGGAGAGAAGGAAAAGCAGTTGAAATCAAGCGAACAAATGAACTCCCCAAGAAGGTGAGGGTAAAGCAAAAGAATGGAATCTAGAATAGATCCTTTCAGGACTCCGGCAGTTAGGGGATGAGCGATAGAAGAACAGCTAGCAAACAAGACTTAGAAGAACCAGTCGGAGTAGTAGGAAGAGAACAAAATGGGTATCAAATCCACAAAACAAAGGTCCGATATTGTTTCAATAACGTTGGTATTTGTTAAGCGCTTACTATGTGCAGAGCACTGTTCTAAGCACTGGGGTAGACACAGGGGAATCAGGTTGTCCCACGTGGGGCTCACAGCCTTCAACCCCATTTTACAAATGAAGCAGGAGGCAGGGTCTATGGCAGCCGAAAAATCAAGTAGGATAAACATCTGTGACTTTTGGCAATTGGTATTTGCCCCACCTTCAGTCCCACAGCACTTTTCTATATATCCATAAATTATTTATTTATATTGTCTGTCTCCCCTCTAGACTGTAAATTCACTGTGGGCAGGAAAAGTCTCTAAGCACTTAGTACAGTGCTCTGCATACAATGAGTGCTCAAATACCATTGGTTGATAAGAACCAAACCATTTAACTTTGCTAATCCCTACTCTTCATTCCACTATTTGTAAATAATTTCCACTCTGCTCGCCTTCACCAGTAGATTGTAAGCACCTTGAGGGGAAGCGCCTTATCATTTACTACTATTGTACTCTCCCAAGTGCTTAGAACAGTGTTCTGCACACAGGTGAAGGTGAGAATTATATCTATAGATTGATTGACCTCAACCAGAAAGGACAGCCAAAAAACCCACATGACATCTGTTCCTGGTTACCAAGATTTGGACTGCTTCCTGTCCACCTCAATGGCGATGGAGCCTCACAGGTGTGGAAAGGAATGTGTCTGTTGTTATATTGTAGTCTCCCGGGGCTTAGTACAGTGCTTTGCACACAGTAAGCGCTCAATAAATACGATTGAATGAACAGTCCCCTGGTCACCCCTGGTCTACCCTACCCATCTCCCTCAGCTTCTCCACACTCAACCAGTACTTCTGAGGTAAAATGCTCACCACCATTCATCAGGTTGCAGCAGCTCATAATATATCCAAAAATGCATGTGGCTGAAATGAACTTGTATCTGAGTTCTTACTTTTCAGATAAAAGATTAAAGTTGCTTTTTGTTCCTAATGCCCCAAACCACCAAGCATTTATATTAATCATTTATAAAACGATTTCTTACTTAGAGTACACTGAGTGGTTATCAGTTCACTCATATTTCCATTTTTCACTGTTGCCACTCCAATGTCATAAGTCATTCCAGGAGTTAGCAATCCAATCTTAAATTTATCAGTGTTTTTCACTAAGTGCTTCATTGCTTCACTTGCACCCGAAGTAGATTTGACTTCAATGTAGAATTCAAAGCTCTCCTGTGGAGGTTCCCAGTGAAGAATTACAGTATCCTCACCCACGTCTTCAGGATTAACATAAACACTGCGAGGAGGATTAACACCTTAATTTAAAAAAAAAAATTACACATTAGTATTATTCAGAAAAGCACATTTTTTATTGTTCACAGAACCTCTTAATGCAGAACTTACATTTTTTAAAACAGAAAAATTAACCAGAGTGGAATCATTCTACTATAAATTTTTAACTTTGTGGGGAGGGAATGTGTCTGTTTATTGTGGAATTGTACTCTCCCCAACGCTTAGTACAGTGTTCTGCACACAATAAGCACTCAATAAATATGATTGAATGAACTTTCTACATTTTTTCAGACACATAAGTCTGCTGTGTTCTTTAGTGCAGTTAGTCATAAAATCATTAAATTATAATTAGAATACATAGTAAAAAAGTTGTTTGTTATAGCTTATACATTTCTGTAACATTATTTTGACCTTCTGAAAATAAATGGTCACAAAAACACTGACTTCAGCAAAGTCTTGGCATAATTTCCAACACATTAAATAGTGCTTAGTATGCCTATACAGATTCAAGTAAAAGCACAATTTTCTTCTGAAAAATTATTTTCACAAAACACATTTGTTCTGTGACATCGGAAATATCCTTGAAATCTAATGCACTTAGTTTTGGATCTAAGGCATGTAGAAAAATTTTGATCTGAAACTATATATGCTAGTGCCTTTGTTCGGTGCTGATTTCCCAGGGTAGTTTTCCCCACGGAATCATCAGCCGACAGGCCAGAGAATGCCCCGGAACCACACATTTACCTCCCACTTGTGACTCACATTCACTTCCAGAAGGGAGCTGGGTGTTTATTCACATTATACACACTTCACAACTAGGGGAGGTTGACTGGGGCAGAAAGGGGAGGGTTTGCCAAATCGCCTATGGCCAGGTAGCCCTTTTGCACTGAGTAATAACCAAAAGCATGGCATTCACAGGTATATATAAAATTTGCAAAACTGAACAAACACAAAATAAGACCAAAGGGCCTGGATTGATAAAAATGGTGCCACAGTTTCAAAGTTACCTATTCTAAAAAGAAGATGAATCAAACAATTGCCTCAAAGTAGGGCAGATAGCATATTGACCATTTTAAAGACGAAGACTAGAAAATTCCCTCCCAAGTCCGTTCTAAGAACCCTAGGATTCAAATTGTGTTTTTGCCTAGCAGTGGGCTCACACTGCCACCTACAGCTACAAAAGTGGAGCATTTATTGAAATGTTCTTAAAATAGATTTAAACTTTTCCGAAGTACAATACAGGCAGTTCTCCCACAACGTGTGTTTTCTCTATGCCCTTTGATACAACACTGTTGGAGAACTGGTGGACATCATTCCAACAACATTCATCTGCTTGGATGCAACACAGTGAGGTGTTACAAGGAACATGAGGCTTTTCTTAACCCTGGGCTCTTCGCCAGCCATATCCTCCAGTGCTGTAGGAGAACATAGTTCTGGTATTACTGTAAAGAGTTTGAGTTAGTGGCTATCTTTCCACTTAGGGCAGGGTAGGGGAGGTGCTAAGTTGGAAGAATTAAGGGAAAATGCGGCAAACTCCTCCACACACATACAATCGTAATAATAATGTTGGTATTTGTTAAGCGCTTACTATGCGCCGAGCACTGTTCTAAGCGCTGGGGTAGATACAGGGTAATCAGGTTGTCCCACGTGAGGCTCACAGTCTTAATCCCATTTTACAGATGAGGGAACTGAGGCACAGAGAAGTGAAGTGACTTGCCCCCGGTCACACAGCTGACAAGTGGCAGAGCCGGGATTCATATATATTGAGCACTTACTGTGTGCAAATTCCTGCATTAAGTGCTTGGGAGAGTACATTCATTCACTAGTATTTATTGAGCACTTACTATGTGCAGAACACTGTACTAAGCGCTTGGAATGTACAAATCGGCAACAGATAGAGACAGTCCCTGCCTATTGACGGGCTTACAGTCTAATCACTATTACAATATAACAGAATTGGTAGACGCGTTTCCTGCCCACAGTGAACTACACACGTCTTCATAGAAATCTGATGAGATTTTTGGATTTAGAACCCAATATTGAAGTTTTGGAAAAACACGCTCAAATCATGAACAAAATATACTGAAGTCATTATTTCCCTTAAACAGCAAATATCATTAAAAGTGTCAAAATGAAATTAAAACCTTAAGCTGAGAGTTCAAAATATACTTTTGAGATTACCTGTTATGATTAATATCGGCTCATCGTTGCAACTTAGAGATCCTCTTTCTCCTACACTGAAGAGATGTACCAGATACTGATGATAGGGCTTAATGTTTCCAATTTTTGTTGTTGTAGCAAATTTTTCAACTAACAGTGCTTCTGATCTGTTGGTTTCAATATCAAAAATAGTCACAAGGTAATGATGAAAATGTGCATTTGAAAAAACATCTGGAGGATCCCAATGTAAAATTATCTCTGTTGATGTTACATGGGTAGCTACAAAACGTTGAGCTTGTAATGGCCCTTGTAAAAAAAAAAAAAATCAAAAACTCCAGATGAAATAAAATGTTTGATCTAAATAAGAGGGTACACACAAACCTCTAACAACTAGGCTCTGAATCCACTAGATCCAACTTTTAAACTGACATAGGTCTCTCATATTATGGCAAACTGTAATCATGACCTTTCTACCCGAATTAGAGGGCAATGATCACAAATGTTTGACCACCACCTGCTACCCAAAATACGGCTTGGAGGAAAGCAGCATGGCCTAATGGATAAAGCATAGTACTGGACGTCAGAAGGGCCTGCCTGTGTTCTAATCCTGCTGCCAATTTTCTGCTGTGTGACCTTGGGCAAGTCACATAACTTCTCTGGGCCTCAGCTACTTCATCTGTAAAATGGGAATTAAGACTGTGAGCCCCATTTGGGTTTCTGTGTCCAACCTGATTAACTTGTGTCTAGCCCAGTGCTCAAGTCAGTGCCTGGCACATGTTAAGTGCTTATCATTTTAAAAAAGCAAGAATTCTTGCAGTTGACAGCTTCACAGAAGAGCAGGATATCGAGGAAAACTGATCTCCGCATCTTCCATCTCTACTGCCGCGCATCTCACTGCTGCCTATTGATTCTGCCATCATGTCTTCTGTGGTGACATCATTTCCTGTCAATCTTCCTCTATCCTGGACTCCACCTCCCACCCCGTTATGGCCCTAAATAATCAAACAGTGGCATTTCGCGAGTGTTTACTGTGTTCAGAGCACTGAACTGAGTGTCTGGAAGAGTTTCCCACTTGAAACTCATACAGATGTAGTCGCCTCAACTCACGAGACGTAGGGTGACCTAATGTAAAGTGCACAGGTCCTGTCATCTCAGTGACCTTGGGCAAATATTACAACTGCTCTGTGCCTCACTTTCCTCATCTGTAAAATAAGTATTCAATTCCGGTATTTCCTCCTACTGAGATGTGAGCCCCATGTGGGACAGGGGCTGTAACTGACCCGATTGTCTTGTATTTATCTCCAGAGCTCAGAACCATGCTTGGCACATAACAAGCACTTAACTAATACCATTATTGTTATTATCATCATCATCAACTTGGATAGGTGGCAGGTGTCCACATGTATGTGTATGAATAAGTCAGCTTCCTTGCTGATTTCCCTGCCTCCTGTCTCTCCCCACTCCAGACCACACTTCCCTCTGCTGCCTGGATCATTTTTCTACAGAAACACTCAGTCCATGTTTCCCCACTCCTCAAGAACTTTCAGTGGTTGCCCATCCACCTCCACATCAAACAGAAACTCCTTACAATTGACTTTGAAACACTCCATCACCTTGACCCTCCCACCTCACCTCGCTGCTCTCCTACTACAACCCAGCCTGCACACTTTGCTCCTCTAATGCCAACCTACTCACTGTACCTCGATCTCATCTATTTCGCCTCCCACCTTTCGCCTAAGTCCTGCCTCCAGTCTGGAACACCCTCCCTCTTCATATCTGACAGCCGATCACGCTTCCCACCTTCAAAGCCTTATTGAAAGCACATCTCCTCCAAGAGACCTTTCCTATTTCCTCTTCTCCATTTCTTTTACCGCTTCCTTCTACATTGCCCTTGTACTTGAATTTGCACTGTTTATTCACACCCCCTTCAGCTCCACAGCATTTATGTACATGTATGTAATTTATTCATTTATATTAATGTTTGCCTCCCCCTCTAGACTGTAAGTTCATTGTGGGCAGGGAATGTATCCACCAACTCTGTTATACTGTACTTTCCCCAGAGTTTAGTACAGTGCTCTGCACAGAGTAAGTACTCAATACATATGATCGATTGATTAGGAAGACATCTGCATTCAGTTTCAACAAAAACAATATTTATCTTTCAATATCGCATTACTACTTACATTTCAATATTCATGAACTCATAATTCTGCAAATATCTTAAACAGCGTTAAAACGTTACCAGATTATTCAAAACTTACTTGTTTCTATCCTAAGAACTGGACTTAAGGTAACGTGTCCCTCTATTGAGTTTCTTGCTAAAAACAAAAACCTGTAGAGGCGTCCGGGCGACAAGTGTGCAATCGTTGTTTGTGTTGTATTAGCCGGCACCTTTTCAAAAAGGTATTCTTCTGTAAAATCCAAATAATATTTAATGACAAGCTCATATCTCGGTTTCAGCCAGTTCTCCAAACTATTCCAACCAAATACAACTTCTGTTGTTCTGACATCCTTTACAAAGAACACGAAGTTTTCAGGTATCGAAGGCACTGGAAGACATTTTGGTTAAACTATCAAACTTTAGCAAGAGTAATTCATTCACCAAATATAAAATTAGTAAAAACAGTAAAATTTAGTTTTAAAAAATGTGGTTGAAAATGATTACATTCATATGAACAAAGGTACGGTAAAGGAACGTAGCAGAAAAATCCTGTGAAGAAATAGTTTGGACCGGTCGCATTTTGCTGCAAAGCATAGCAGTTTGTTTCATTCTTTGGTATCACTGGCAAAGGAAGGACATCAGCTTTCTTAAGACTAAAAGAAGATCCATCAGTCCACAGCATGTGACCTTCTTTCTGTAATAAATAAAAAGTGAAGATGAAATTAATTTGAAAGGAAAAGAATATTCATATACTACATTTTTTAAACTATGCCATTCATTCAGGTTTCCAGCAAGCAGGTTCTTTCTAGGTAGCATTTCTGCCATACAAACTCATCTGGTATAACCTACTCAGTAAATCTTCAAATGTCTTTGTGGTTCGTGTGCTTATGCTTCAGCAGTAAGTGCACTAGATCCAAAATCTAGGAAATACGAAGTCTGGCAAAGGAAGTAAAAGCTTAATCTACTGAATACTCTGCTCCTCCAAGAATTTCCAAGGATAATAAGGAGTTTTTTTCCCCCACACTAAATAATCGATCAATGGTATTTACTGAGTGCTTTCTGCATTCAGAGCACTGTACTAAGCACCTGGGAGAGTATAATACAAGAGCTGGTAAGCATTCTGTGCTCACAGCAAGTTTACTGTCTAGTGGGGGAGAGACAATGATGTAAGTAATTTACAGATAAGAAACAAAGACCATCGGAAAAAGTCAAACTTTACATTTGTATTTAACAGAACAAATAGGAAAATCTTCCATTTGCTCATAATAGTTTCATTTCCCACTAATCATTATCACTTTTAGACTGAAAAAAAGCAACACTGATTTCTGAAATTCTGAACAAGTTACTACTGTTCTTCATTTTCTCCATTTCTAAAACTGGAATAAAGAGTAAGAATATGAAGACTGCACTGTCTCATTGGAAGTCGACTATTTTAAAAGGACCCAAAATCTGCTTATGGACTGCAAAAATAGAGTAAAATTTATGTTATTCTCATTTTAATCACACAGGCCAAATTATCTTCTCAAAAATTAACAGGTGGGAGTACTATACATTCATTGCTGAAAGTACCATTACAGAACAAGTTTTTAGTCACAATTTCTCCCTAGAAAAGTAAACTAAAAAGAAAAAAAACACAATAGTAATAATTATGGGACTTTTTAAGCACTTATGTGCCAAGAACTATTCTTAAGTGCTGGGGTAGATACTAGTTAATTAGGTTGGACACAGTCCCTGTCCCACATGGGGCTCCTGCTCTTAATCCCCATTTTCAGGTAACTGAGGCCCAGAGAAGTTAAGTGACTAGCCCATGGTCACACAGCAGACATGTGGCAGAGCTGGGATTAGAACCCAGGACCTTCTGACTTCCAGGCCCGGGCTCCATCCAATATACCATGCTGCTTAAAGTATTAACATAATGTCTTTAAATATTTAAAAAGCCAAATTCCTTCAACCAATCAGCATTTACAGTCTTTCAGGGGAGACAGACCCTGAAGTAAATTACAGGTAGGAGGAAGAAGTGAGTTATGAAAATATATGCTAGGTGGGGTCAGGGAGGTAAATATCTTTCAGTGACACAAAAGTGGCATTTGGGGGGTGGAGGAAGTAAAAGGGTGTAGCATGAGATCAGGAATAAAATTGAACCATTTTCTAATGAGATCACTCCAATGCTTAACAAGTAAAGTTTATGAAATGTCAAAAATTTCAAGAATCTTTACATTTCATTTGTATAAACTACCAGTCTCACAGAACTGGATCATGGAAAATGTAAAACTTTTCAAAGCCCCTACTAACTTCTGTTCAGAATTAAGTACCGACCTTTATGTCATTAAGACCAGTCCATATCATTACGATTTGATTAATTGTCCTGAGATAGGAAGACAGAAATATAAATTCCTCCTCATTCTTTATATCCACAAGATGTGCAGGCATTAAGGATGATTGACACATTTGCTGAGCCCTATTCCAAGGTTTACTTTCTCTGTTAATGTTATAACAGCTTTTTTTCAGTCCTAGCCATCCTTGTGAACAGGAGCCTGCAAGTGAAGAAATACATTATGTTCAAATACTTTCAGCACCACAAAGGCTAATAGTTGTATAATACCCCATAGCATGTTAATATGGTGGATGCACAAGCGAGGAAGGTAATGGATATGCCTCTGCTGGACTCTCCCTCCTGTTGCCAAGAGTACTGGAAACTCTCCCAGTGTGATTCTGAGAGGGATTAACTACTTCTATCCATATTAGAAGAAAGCAGAAACCAGAGTGGGGGGTTATCTAGTAGTCAAAGGTGTCTCTCAATGGTATTTATTGAATGCTCACTTGGTGCAGAGCACAGTACTAAGTGCTTGGGAGAGAACAACATAAAATTGGTAGGCACATTCCCAGCCCACAAAAAGTTTACAGTCTAGTGGTCATAAGGAACAATATTTATACATATATATATACATACACACACACATACCTGTTTCAATTTGCACCTCCAGTTTCTGGAATACATTGATAAAGTCAAAATGCACCTGTTTAAACTCAAATGTGAAATTATATAAGGTTGCTGGCTCCAACCGATCCCACTCATGAAACACAGCATTCCTTTGCATGATACGGGAAGAGTTATTATGTGATATTGACACTGACAATTCAATGGGCAGCAAACGCCAGTTAAAAGACACACTTGTACTTGTCACAAATGTTTTAATGCTTCTCTCTGAGATCCCACCTGAAAGAACATGAGAAATAGCATTAGACTCCACTGAAATAAGTATAAAAACAGAGGCAGGTTTGTGTCTGGCCCTCATTAGAAAGAATTATGTAACAAATCACCAGAGAGTCACTGCAGTGAAAATATTACCTGACAAATTAGGAGCTTGGAGAAATGACTGCTTAATGGTACAGTTAAGGCTTAAATAAAAGAAATTTGATAAAAGTTGTAGGTGGAATTCACGAAAGACTCTGGAAGCACTGGATTTTTCTTAAAGAAAATTTTTAAGAATTTATTTTGGAATTCACTGATTTTAACAGAAGCTTTCAATCGGGGACTCGATTTTCCCTGGACTAGCGTGGTCCTGGGTTTGAAAATAAACAGCCCTGAGAGGAAGACTACTTCACTGTGGTGAAGGTCTTTGAGAAGATCTCTTGCACACTCTGTCCACGAAAATAGAGCTGGGTACCTTTTCTGTGGCCAGTTAAGTTGAGAACTGCTCAGACACCAGTGATTCATTCATTCAGTCATATTTATTGAGTGAATACTGTGTGCTGAGTACCACGCGAAGCGCTTGGCAGAGTACAATACAATAATAAACCAAAACATTCCCTGCCCACAGCCATGTCACACTTCAAAGCGGCACAAGATTTATGGCCATTACAGTTACAGCTCCCGCCATTGCTGAGCTGCTTCTTGTTGGGCTCCCTGACCGGTTGACAACTTTGGGAGCTCTGCAAGAAGCACCCGACCTGGCTTAGACCGGCTAATGGAATGGAGGGTATAAACAGGATCACCACAGCAGAGACACGAATAGGGAGATTTGACAAACCAGAGGAAGGCTTGGGGTTCAGGATTAAGAATGAGAAGGTAAGGGGACTGGTGGTGTGGTCAAGAGAAGATGGTATCGGTCAAGAAAGGATTGCTTGGTATCTCCCCTAGGCCACAAGAAAGTAAGGAAGCTTTCTTTTATATTGTTGGGTTGTTCTCTTCCAAGCGCTTAGTACAGTGCCCTGCACACAGTAAGCGCTCAATAAATAGGATTGATTGATTGACTGCAAGGAGAAGGTTTTAAAAATGGCAGGCTGGTGGATTTGTGGTAATGATGACGATGATTATGGTATCTGTTAAGCACTGTGTGGCAGGTAATAATAATAATAATAACGTTGGTATTTGTTAAGCGCTTACTATGTGCCGAGCACTGTTCTGAGCGCTGGGGTAGACACAGGGGAATCAGGTTGTCCCACGTGGGGCTCACAGTCTTCATCCCCATTTTACGGATGAGGTAACTGAGGCACAGAGAAGTTAAGTGACTTGCCCAAAGTCACACAGCTGACAAGTGGCCGAGCCGGGATTCGAACCCATGACCTCTGACTCCAAAGCCCGTGCTCTTTCCACTGAGCCGCGCTGCTTCTCTAACTGTACTAAGTACTGGGGTGCATGCAAGATAATCGGGTTTGACACAGTTCCCGTCCCCCGTGGAACTCACAGTACTGATCCCCACTTTACAGATGAGGTGACTGAGGCACAGAGAAGTGAAGTGACTTGCCCAGGGTCACACGGCAGACAAGAGAAGCAGCCAGGATTAGAACCCATGCTCTATCCACTACGCCATGCTGCTTCTCTTATGGCAGGCGTGGAGGCATGCGTGAGGATGGTTGACAGCAAAAGGGAAGGGAATTTTTTTTAAAAAAAGTTTGGCTTAACTGGTGCAGGGTGATTAAAGAAAGAAGATATTCTCTGCCACTGGCAGTAGCAAATTAGCCAATTTGACATGGGTGTAGGTGGTGGTTTGTGTTTGGAGAGGAAGGCAAAGTTTCAGGACCTTTATCTGCTCCCCTCCCCAAACTGAGGTGAGCAGTGACCCTTCCTTAGCTCAGTGGAAAGAGCCTGGGCTTGGGAGTCAGAGGTCACAGGTTCGAATCCCGGATCTGCCACTTTTCAGCTGTGTGACTGTGGGTAAGTCACTTCACTTCCTCTGTGCCTCAGTTACCTCATCTGTAAAATGGGGATTAAGACTGTGAGCCCCACGTAGAACAACCTGATTACCCTGTATCTCCCCCAGCGTGTAGAAAAGTGCTATGCACATTGTAAGCGCTTAAATACCAACATTATTATTAAATCCTGCAGCAGGAGGGTATGTCACTCCCATAGGGATCTTTTCAGCCATAATCACCCTGCAGGGGAAGACCTCCCCCACAGTAACACCATTTTAGTAATAATTGTACTGGTTAGGTGCTTACTATGTGCCAAGCACTGTTCTAACTGCTGGGGTGGATACAGGTTAAGCAGGTTGGACACTGTCCCTGCCCCAGGTGGGGCTCACACTCTTAATCCCCATTTTTCAGATGAGGTAACTGAAGCCCGGAGAAATTAAGTGACTTGCCCAAGGCCACATAGCAGATGTATGGCAGAGCGGGAATTAGAACCCAGGTCCTTCTGACTCCCAGGCTCATGCTCTATGTGCTAAGCCACGCCGCATCCAATACAAAGGACATTTAGCTATGGTATACAGGAGGATGTGTGTGTATACATACATTATGTAGGAACTGTAAAGCTATGAATTTTCAAAAAATAAAAATAAAAATTAAGAGCTGCCCATTCCGCTGAAATCCCAAATTCTCTCTCCTAGAAACATTCACAAAATTACTAATATTACTGTGGCCTGACAGCGATTAGAGATTTTTGTCACAATAAAAAAAGTATCCTACATGCATTCCTTAACTTTCTGAGCATGCCCTGTTTTAGCAGAATGCTGCTAGCTGAAATCCAGTCACCAGGCCAACCTCCTCCATTCGAAACTTATCCTCACCTGTTTTAACTCTATCCTCTCCTCCTTTTGGCAAAAATACCTCTCCAACCTTATCTGACTTCCAAGCCTGCTGCTGAAATCAGCTCTTCACACTTCTAACTCCTGCCGCAAACCCTTTCTCCCCTCATATCCCCTTAGCCCATCCACCTCTTGTTCCTAATCAACTAGCCACGTACATCATCAATAAAACTGAATCCATTAGATGCTATTTCCCTAAAATCTCCCCTGCTCCTCTCCACAGTCCCATCGTCTCCTCGCCCCCATCTTCGACTCTCCCATAGCACTCCAGCAGTATCTCAAGAGATCTCTCACCTCTTCCCCAAAATCTACCCTCTCCACCTGCATTTCCAAACTCATCCCTTCAAATCTTATCTAAACACTTTCTCCCTAGCTTCATCCCTCCCTGACTGCAATCTTCAACCACTCATTGCCAAAGACTCCCTCTGCACTGTTTCAAACATCGCTTGTAACGCTTACCCTTTAAAAAAAAAACCCCTCTCTTGAACCCATGACTCCCTCCAGTTATCACCTCCATCTCCTTCCTTCAATTCCTCTCCAAACTCCTTGGGTAAATTGTGTCTTCACTTCCTCTTCTCCAATTCTCTGCTTGATCTCCTTCAATCTGAATCCATCCCCCTTCACTCCATAAAATCAGACCTCTCTAAGGTCATTCTTGCCAAATTTAATGGTCTCTACTCCATCCTGATCTTTCACAACCACTCAACTGCCTTTGAAACTGTGGACCACCCCCCTTCTCCTGGATACGTTATCCAACCTTGGCTTCACTGACACTGTCCCCTCCTGATTCTCCTCCAATCTCTCTGGCTGCTACTTTTCAGTCTCTTTTGTGGCCTCCTCCTCTGCCTCCCCTCCCCTAACCAGGGGAGTCCCTCAAGGTTCAGTTCTGGGTCCCTTTCTATTCTTCATCCACACCCGCTCCCTTGAAAAATTCAATCACGCCCTGTCCTCGATTACCATCTCTATGTGGATGATTCACAAACTTACATCTTTTCTGAAGCAGCGTAGCTTAGTGGAAAGAGCACAGGCTTAGGAGGCAGAGGTCGTGGGTTCTAAACCCGGCTCAGCTACTTGTCTGCTGTGTGACCTCGGGCAAGTCGCTTAGCTTCTCTTGACCTCTGTTCCCTCATCTTTAAAATGGGGATTAAGACTGTGAGCCCCACATGGGACGACCTGGTTAGCTTGTACGTACCCCAGCTCTAAGAACGGTGCTTAACAAACACCATCATTATTATTATTCCTTCTCTGCAGCCTCACATTTCCTCCAGCTTTCAGGACATCTCTAGTGGATGTACCACTGACATCTCAATCTAAACACATCCGAATAGAACTCATCTTCCCTTTCAAACCCTGTCTTCTCTCTGACTTTCCATCACTATCTCACAAGCAGTGTGGAGAAGCAGCATGGCCTAGTGGAAAGGGCACAGTCCTGGGAGTCAGAAGGACCTGGGTGTGAATCCCAGCTCTGTCAGCTGCTTGCTGTGTGACTTGGACAAGTCACTTAACATCTCTGTGCCTCAGTTTCCTCAACTGTAAAATGGGGATATCTGTTCTCCCTCCTACTTAGACTGTGAGCCCCATGTGGAACAGGGACTTTTTCAGGCTAATTAACTTGTAATAATAATGTTGGTATTTGTTAAGCGCTTACTATATGCAGAGCACTGTTCTAAGCGCCGGGGTAGATACAGGGGAATCAGGTTGTCCCACGTGAGGCTCACAGTCTTAATCCCCATTTTACAGATGAGGTAACTGAGGCCCAGAGGAGTGAAATGACTTGCCCACAGTCACACAGCTGACAAGTGGCAGAGCTTATCCCAGGGCTTAAAACAGTGTTTGACACATAGTAAGCACTGAACAAATACCCTAAAAAGCCTCAAACCATGGCATTATCCTCGACTCAGCTCTATCATTCATTCCACGTATTCAATTTGCCACCAGATCTTGTGGGTTCTACCTTCATGCCTCTAAAATCCATCCTTTCCTCTCCCAACTGCTATCCCACTTATCCAAGCACTTTTCCTATCCTGCCTCGATTGCTGCATATAACTTCCTCGCTGAACTCGCTGCCCCGTGACTCTCCCCACTCCAGTCCATCCTTTAGCCTGATGCCTATGTCGTAAAACGAATAAACTCGGTCCATGTCTTCCTACTCTTCAAAAACTTCGACTGCTGCCCAACCACTTCTGCCTCAAACAAAAACTCCTCATCATCGGCTTTAAAGCACTCAATCTGCTCTCTCCCTAACCTCATAAATCTCCCACTACAATCCAGCCCACACATTTCACTCCTTTAACACTAACCTATTCACAGCACCTCAAGCTCATCTATTTCCCCGACAACCTTGTGCCAGATCCTCCCTTTGGCAGAGAACTCCATCCCCCTTCATATCTTACAGACTACGTCTCTCCCCACCTTCAAAGTCCTTCTAAAATCGTATCTCCGACTAGGCCTTCCCCCCGCCCCCAGCCCCGCAGCACTTATGCACATATCAGTAATTCATTTTAATGTCTGCCTCCCTCTCTTGATTGTGAGCTCCTTATGAGAGGGAATGTGTCTTCCAACTACACTGTCTTGTACTCTTCCAAGTGCATAGTACAGTGCTCTGCACACAGTAAAATCACAGGGAAGCAGCATGGTCTAATGAAAAAAGCACAGCCAGGGAGTCAGAAGGCCTGGGTTCTAATCCCAGCTATACCATGTACATGTTGGGTAATCCTGGGTAAGTCACTTCACTTCTCTGTGCCTCAGTTCCCTCATCTGCAAAATGAGGATTCAGTAGCATTTATTGAGCGCTTACTATGTGCAGAGCACTGGACTAAGTGCTTGGAATGCACAATTCAGCAACAGATAGAGACAATCCCTGTTCAATGATGGGCTTACAGTCTAATCGGGGGAGACAGACAGACAGACAAAAACAATAGCGATAAATAGAATTAAGGGGATGTACATCTCAACAAAATAAATAGGGAAATAAAAATATATACAAATGAGCAGACGAGCACAGTGTTGAGGGGAGGAGAAGGGAGCCTGATTATCTTGTAGCTACCCAACGCTTAGTACAGTGCTTGCCACATAGCCAGCACTTAAATACAATTATTAGTAAATACTATCGATCGATACAGCCTTCATCCCCTCGATTCTATTTATTGCTATTGTTCTTGTCTGTCCGTCTCCCCCGATTAGACCGTAAGCCCGTCAAAGGGCGGGGACTGTCTCTGTTACCGAATTGTACATTCCAAGCGCTTAGTACAGTGCTCTGCACATAGTAAGCGCTCAATAAATACTACTGAATGAATACAGCCCTTCGCTGACTAAGCCCTCATTTCCCCTACATGCCTTCCTTTGTATGTCACATAGGCGCTTGGATCTCTTCATCCTAGGCACCCACCTTCAACCCATCTTCTAACCTCTCTAGACTGTGGTAGACTCTAGACTCTAGGTTGTCATACCATACTCTCCCAAGCAATGCTTAGTACAATGCTTTGCGCACAGCAAGCACTTAATAAATATGACTGAATGAATGATCACTTGAGTCAACCCCCCTCAGTCCCACAGTACATAGCCTTTCATTATGCCATTTCTCCTATCTTAGTCTACTGTCTGTAATATGAGTCTGTTGCACTGAACTCTCCCAAGTGCTTAGTAGAGTGCTCTGCACAGTCAGTGCTCAAATACAGTTGACTGCTTCTCTTAAATATACATATATACACACACTGGTTACTTACGTGTCCTAAATGATTTCGCATTCAAAATTTCCCCTTTTTTTACTGATTCTATTGAAACGTCATACTCCTTATTTTCCTCTAGGAATAATATACATTTCTGTTGCTTTACTTGTCCTGCAGAAATATTTTTTGTATTCTGTAAATTGAGAGTAAAATGAATTATTTCAATAATTATGAAGTGATACAACAAATGACCTCACTTTCCTTCTTGGTCATACTTTATTTCACGAAACTAATATCAAGGGAGACTCGGACTTAACATAGAACACAGTCTTCTGAACGTGAAATAAACACACTGCAGTAAATTCTACAAAATACAGTTTTTAATTGACCGATGAAATGGTTAGTCTGTCGTTCATTTGTCAAAACCTTAAATGAATAACTTTCAGACTTATTTATTGAATCATTAAAGCATATTATTCTGATTTGTTTTGTACCATGCCCTCTTAGCAATTTTGTCATGAACAGTAGTGACACAACCTGTAAAATGGAAGGTTTATGGAGAACAGCAATGCAGGTTCTGCTTGAATCAGGTAGGCGTCGACTTCCCATACAAAATAAAGAGTTGACAGGTCCTTCTCGTTTCTTTATGGTACCTGTTAAGTGCCTACTTTATGCCAGGAACTGTTCTAAGGGCTGAGGTAGGTATAAGATAATCAGATTGGACAAAGTCCGTGTCCCACGTAGGGCTCACAGTCTTAATCCTCATTTTACAGATGAGGTAACTGAGGCACAGAGAAGTGAAGTGATTTGCCCAAGGTCACGGAACAGACAAGTGGCAGAGCTCTAGGTGTGTCTACAGAAGCAACTGACTGGAGACAAGGACCCTATTTGGATCCAATCTGTCTTTGTTGAGCTCTTATTGGGTGCAGATCACTGTATTAAGTGGTTAGGAGAGTACAACACAACACAGTTGGTGGAATCACCTGCCCACGAGGAGTTTACAGTCTAGAGGGATGATTCAGAACTGTATACAAAGACAATAAAAAAGGATATTCACAATGGTAATGTTTATAAAGATGCCTTACTTGATTGATATCATTAATAGCTTGATATTTTATAATATAAAATTCAGGCTTTCCTCCTTCAGGAAACTCATGCCATTGAGCAAATACCACAGCAGTTGGTTTTTCCATCTGCCCACAATATAAACTCCTTGACACCTGCAAAATAGAAACCTGGAATTGAAAGGTTTGAAAAAGAAAGGGACTCTGAGGAAATATTTCTATTCTTATTCAAAAGGGATTAACATCAACCATGCCCAAACCTTCCTCAAAAGGTTTTTTATTAAAAGAAAGAAACAGTGTGCCTTAGTGGAAAGAGCATGGACCTGGGAGTCAGAGGATCTGGGTCGGATCCTGACTTGCTCCAGGTCACACAGCAGGCCAGTGGCAATCACAACTTCTCTGTGCCACAGTTACCCCATCTGTGAAATGGAGTTAAAATAGATGTTCACTCTTCCTCCTAGACTGGGATCTGAATAACATGACTGAATAGAATGTTTGAAGTCAGAAAAGAAGTATTCAAAGAAGAGAGTATTTGAAGATAGCAACGCGAGGATGGGAACAGCATTTAAGAGATAAGAGGGAATGGAGCCCAAGACACAACATAAAAACAATTCTATTTTCCCAAAGTAGCATATCTTGTCCCATCATATAGTAGCAGAAAGTAGGACTCTCTTTAGGACAGCAGCAGTCAGACAAAGTTGATGGGCATCAATAAGAACTGTGGTGGTTCACACTGAACAAACACTGCGAAGCCTGAGAGAGGAGGGGAAAGGCATTGATTTCCACCGATTCGAAGCCTGATTTGTTACAATTCATGTCATCGGTCAAGTCTTGATGTTGCTTTCACAGAAAGTGTATTCTCATTGGCAACTGCTTTTATTTGTATTAAGCACAAGATAGAATCCAGAATTCAGCCACTATATACATTTGCTATAATAATATAACAAGAAATTTTATCATCTCTTATAAACACATGTTTCCACCTTGAATTGTGGGAACCCTGTAGGGCAAGTATTTTGTCTGATCTTAGGGTACTGGATCTAACCCAGGGCTCAGGGCAGTGCTTGACACATAGTAAGCACTTAATAGTAATAAATTGCCCACATCCTCTCTACAGCCGTTTTGAAGAGGTGAGGCTGCTGAGATACAGGGGAAATAACTACCATCTTAACCAGAAGCAGATCTTTAGCAAATCAGAAACCCATATCACCTGACACACGGACTCCCGCTTGCACTTTTTTCCATTGCCTGGAATTGATGTGAGCCCTCATACCAGAATTGAAAGCAAAAATGAAGAACTGTGACCAAAAAAGGGCCAGTTTTATGATGTTCAATCACATTTATTGAGTGCTTACCATGTGCAGGGCACTGTCCTAAGCTCTTGGGAGAGCACAATACAACAAATATACGATAATTATTTAAACATGTGGGGCTCACAGTCAATCCCCATTTTACAGATGAGGGTACTGAGGCACGGAGAAGTTAAGTGGTTTGCCTAAGGCCACACAACAGACAAGTGGCAAAACCGGGATTAGAACCCACAAACTCTGACTCTCAAACCCATGCTCTTTCCACTAAACCACGCTGCATAGTGAGAGGGTGGATTAGAGGATTAATTAGAGGAGTTAAATGTGCAGGTTGTGTTGTAGTAGGAGAGTAGCGAGTTGAGGTAGGAGGGGGGAAGGTGGAAGAGGGAAATCAGTGGTAAAAATCTCACAGAAGCAACAGCCCTTAACACACATTTACTTTTCAAGACGTCGATTTCTATTATTCGGCATTCTGCATTCAGTACATTTGATAGAGCGCTAACAGTTCTCATTTTGTTATTCTTTAAATTAACCTCATAGAGGCCTAAATTTAAATTTGCAAGTCAATCTAGTTTTAACAAATGTTGCACATACTGATTTAGGGATTCAAAAGGCACTGTAAACAGAACTGCCTGACCTGTGGTCACTTGAAAAGACTACAACAGGAAGATAATCCACTGAAAGCACTCTGCTCAAGTTCAGTGATTTTATCTGTAATACTTTCAGAAACAACTGGAAACAACCAGTATTCAATTGTTCTGTGGTTTTGCTGTTAAATGTAAATAAAAACTCTCTCCTGTTGAAGAAGGTTAAAAGTCTGATTCGTTTAGCTTTCTGAAGTGCTGTATACTATCATACAGACAGTGCCAAATCTTGTAACAGTAAAATTTTAAACTGACACAAACATCCTCTCCCATAAAACTGGGAGCCTGGGCCTCGTGAAAGTGGGACGTACCAGTATCGTCTGTGTGGGATGTGTTCTTTCAGAAGGAATTTTGAGTCAGAGAAACATGACTTGGTCCCAAGTCTGCATGAGATGACTCAATGCCAACCTCAAGTCAGTGGATCTTAGACGAGGTAGATGGCTCAACATTTTGGTGTCAAAGACTCCAGCCTTCAAAACTATTATGGGGAACATCAATGTTATCAGCGTGGCACAGTGGAAAGAGCTTGTGCCTGGGAGTCAGAGGACCTGGGTTCTTATCTGGCCTCTGCCAGTTGCTTGCTACATGACCTTGGAGAAGTCACAATTTCTTTGTGCCTCAATTTCCTCGACTGTAAAATAGGGATTAAATCCCACTCCCTCTTAATTAGACTGTGAGCCCCATGTAAGGCAGGAACTGTGTCCAACCTCATAAACTTGTATCTGCTCCAGGGCTTAGAACAGTGCTGGACACATAATAATACCTTAAATACCACAAAACAAATATGAATCCCTGATGGACAGAAAATTTAAGAAATTTTTGCCCCCTACTTAGTTCTGATCCTTCATCCCACTGTTGCCCTAAATGACTTTGGGTTTATTCTCAGAGTCCAGAAGCATCTGGGCAACAGCTTTTAACTGAACATAATAATAACAATATTGATATTGTAATGATATAGTAGTCACATTAAGAGTGATATGTGTTAAACACTTAACTGTGTGCCAAGCACCATAGTAAACATGGAGTTGATATAACATAAGCAGGTCAGACACAAACCCTCGACATGGGCTCACAGCAAGGCCCTAGTTTCGGTCTCCCGGCAAAGATGATGAATGCCTCGAACTGGGAAGAGCCGATGCCTTTTTGGCCCTCCAAACCATATTGCCGGTAAAAGTACTGCTGTTCCTCTTGTTTCCAGGCTTCTGGGGAGGATATAATAAGCACCAGGGCCACTAGAAAGGCAGTTCCAATAAGGAACATATTGAGAATGTGGAGAAACAAGTTCCAGGATCCAAGTTTTAGGAGAATCCACCTAATTTGACCCTGCAGTAGTGGTTCAAAGGCCAGTCCTGAGAGTAATCCCTCTTGGGCCCAGTCCAGGGGAGGAGGAAGGAAGTGATTTAAGGAGCAGCACAACAACGCTAGCCATTTTGCCTCCTTTCAAACCCTCTCCTCCAGAGTGAATCCTGCAATGCCCTAATGTCCCGAGCCCTCCATTATCCATGGACTGTCCAAAATAGTTCAATCCAAATGGACCCTAACTCAAGGATTCGAAAAGGCTTTACCTCTGCCTTGATGGGCTGGGCACTAAATCAGTGGTATTTATTGAGAGCTTACTGTGTGCAGGCCACTGGACTCAGTCTTGGGCGACTACACATAACAGAGTTGGTAGACAGAGTCCCTGCCCACAAGGAGCTTACAATATGGGGGACACCAGACTTACAGTATAGACTTGGGGGCCACCAAGGGGCCCCCCGCCTCCTTGGGGGTCAACCTCTTAGGTTCAGATGTCAGCAAGAATCCCCCTCTGGGTTAATATGGACCAAAGGAGTCCAACCACCCACTTTTCTCTTCCTCCATGCTGCCTAATACAGAATACAGAATCAACTCCTTGAGGACAGGAATAGCATCCACTTTACAGTACTCTCCCAAGTACCAAGTTGACTGCCCTGTAAGAAGTAAGGGCACAATAACTACCACTGATTGACTGTGGAGGGGTTATGCTTTGTGACTAGGCAGGAAACTCAGGGCCCACCAAAACCCTAAATATCTCTAATGAGGCTGTCTGATAAAAAATAAATAAATAAATGGTGGTATTTGTTAAGCGCTTACTATGTGCAAAGCACTGTTCTAAGCGCTGGGGGATACTAGGCGATCAGGTTGTCCGACGTGGGGCTCACAGTCTTAATCCCCATTTTACAGATGAGGGAACTGAGGCGCAGAGAAGAAGTGACTTGCCCGAAGTCACACAGCTGGCAAGCGGCGGAGCTGGGATTCGAACCCACGAACTCTGACTCCCAAGCCCGGGCTCTTTCCACTGTGCCACGCTGATGACTCTCCCTCTACAGAGTGAGCTCCTTGTGGGCAGGGAAGGTGTCTGTTATTGTATTGTACTCTCCCGGGTGCTTAGTACAGTGCTTTGCACACGGTAAATGCCCAATAAATATGACTGAATTAATGAATGACTCACAAATGGCTATAGGTCTTCTCTGGAGAGATAAAGCCAAGAATTTTAAGATCTTAGATGTTACAGAAGTCCATCAATAACTATCATGATTGATGGAATTCTCCAGGTTGATTACTGTGTTAGATTTAACATAGCCAATCCTTTAGATAGTTAAAAAAAAGTTCTTACCTGAAAAAGACAGCCCAAGCAAAACAGCAAAAGGATTGTTTTGTCCATCGGGTTTTACACTTCCAGTTCCACAACGAATTGTTGCTCTATGGCCCTATGGCAAAATTACGTTGGATTATTTTGGGCAAATTGGGCAGAAAATAATCACAAATTACCTAAGTAACACAAGAACAATCACTTTAGACAACACATCATTTGAAATCTTCTACCAACTCCACTGTATCGTACTCTTCGTAGAGCTTAGTACAGGGCTTTGCACACAGTAAGCGTTCAGTAAAAACTACTGATTGATTGACTGAAACGCAAACTGATTCTTTATACAGTGAAAGTTACACTGTGAGCCCTGGGTGAGACAGGAGCTCTCTGATTTCAATACCTTATACCTACCCCAGTGCACAGCATATAGTAAGTGCTAACAAATACCATCATCACTTTGGAATTCGGTCGGTTGCCATCAACAATCTGGTATCAATTGAGCTATTACTTCATTCAGAGAATCGTACCAAGGGTTTGGGAGAATACAATAAACAGATACAACTCCCTTAACCTTACATCCACAATCAAATCGATGCAAAGCTGAGCAAACCCTAATAGAAACAGTTTCCTTCTAAAAACTGCATACTAAAATAAAGCATTCCGAATTAACAGATAATTATACAAAAATTCAGCACATTGTGCAAAATTGTTAAACAAATTAAAATAATTCTACACATACCCATACACTGTAAGCCCGTCAAACGGCAGGGACCGTCTCTATCTGTTGCCGACTTGTTCATTCCAAGCGCTTGGGACGGTGCCCTGCACATAGTAAGCGCTCAGTAAATACTATTGAATGAATTATGTGCATATTTCACTAGAAGTCACTTTCTAAGATCACAGCATCATTTAAAAAAGTAAATTTTAAAGGCAACATGCTTCAGCTGTGCCTCACATTACAAGTGAAACATTTAGCAATAACCTAGAGATTCATTTTGAAACCTCAGGTCAATATTTTTTGGTCCTGCAAACAAAAAGCTTAGTGGATCGAGCACAGGCCTGGGAGTCAGAAGGTCATGGGTTCTAATTCCAGCTCTGCCACTTGTCTGCTGTGTGACCTTGGGGCAATTCATTTCACTTCTCCGGGCCTCAGTTCCCTCATCTGTAAAATGGGGATTGAGACTGTGAGCCCCAAGTGGGAGGGAAACGGTGTCCAACCTGATTTGCTTGTGTTCATTCCTGTGCTTTGTTCACTCCCTGGCACATAGTAAGCAGTTAACAAATACCATAATGATTATTATTTAGTGTCAAAGAAAGTCGTAAATCAAGTAAAGCAAATTAACCAGATATTTAGACTTCGTTTTCATAGTGAACATGCCATAAGATTTGTGTAAAGGTATTCAGAAATGTCCTCTTACGAGAGGGGTGGAAGATGCACAAGGGATGAAGAGGGGTTAGATGGAAATGAGCTGATGGGGGCTGGATTGTGGGGAGGAAAATAAGGAGGGGGTGCGCGGCGAGAGGTGGGACGATCAGAGGAAGGGGACGGAGAGCACATGGGATGTGGTGAGGGACTGTCTCTATTTGTTGCTGGATTGAACTTCCCAAGCGCTCAGTACAGTGCTCTGCACGCAGTAAGCGCTCAATAAATACGACTGAATGAATTAGGGAGGGGGCTAGGGCATAAAAGAAGAAAAAAAAGTCCCGAGCTGCAGGAGTCGATCTGTACCTCTCTGTACCTCAGTTACCACATCTGTAAAACGAGGATCGACAGTGAGCCCCACACAGGACAACCTGATCACCTGGATGACTCTGGGCAAGTCACTTCACTGGGCCTCATTAACCTCATCTGTAAAATGGGGATTAAAACTGTGAGCCCCACGTGGGACAACCTGATCACCCTGTATCCCCCAGCGCTTAGAACAGTGCTTTGCACATCGTAAGCGCTTAACCAATACCACCATTTATTCATTTATTTACCCCAGCGCTTAGAACAGTGCTTGGCACACAGTAAGCACTTAAATACCGTAATTATTATTATTTCCTGAGCCATCTCTCTGTAACTCCATGTACCCCACGTACCAAAATGATTATTTCCAGTGAAGAAGGCAGGTTCTTCTAGGGGTTGGTGTTTCAGCACCTCCTAGAAGGGGGTGGGAGGAGGAATCCACAAGTCTGAAATTACAATTAGCGGGTCATTAGGGTGACTACGGTGAATGGAGGAATGTTATTAAGTCATGAGATGGGATGGGTGAGTGTTCATACGTTGTTACCGTTTTGGTGAGTCGGGGTCCACCTGCTTTGGAGGGCAGGTGAGTGAGGAGGGGGAATTGGAGACTCCTTCCTCCTGCAGTCCCAAATCCACGTGTACGACTGCGGCGGGCGATGAGAGTGTCAGCGTTTCCACCCCGGGGATGGCAGTCAATCGTATTTATTGGGCGCTTACTACGGGCGAAGCGGCGTGGCTCAGTGGGAAGAGCCCGGGCTGGGGGGGCAGAGGTCATGAGTTCGCATCCCGGCTCTGCCACTTGGCAGCTGTGGGACTGGGGGCAAGTCACTTCACTTCTCTGGGCCTCAGTGACCTCATCTGTAAAATGGGGATGAAGACCGGGAGCCCCACGTGGGACAACCCGATGCCCCTGTGTCTCCCCCAGCGCTCAGAACGGTGCTCTGCACATAGTAAGCGCTTAACAAATACCAACGTTATTATTACTAAGCGCTTGGGAGAATGCAATACAACGATAAAAGGACACATTCCCTGCCCACAGTAAGATTACAGTCTAGAGGGGGAGACAGACTGATTTAAATCACTAAAATTACAGGGGTGTACCTAAGTGCCGTGGGATTGGGAGAGGGGATGAAAGCAGCGCGGCCCAGTGGAAAGAGCCAGGGCTTGGGAGTCACAGGTCCTGGGTTTGAATCCCGGCTCTGCCACTTGTGTGACTGTGGGCGAGTCACTTCACTCCTCTGGGCCTCAGTTAGCTCATCTGGAAAATGGGGATTAAGACCGTGAGCCTCATGTGGGACGACCTGATTACCCTATATCTGCCCCCAGCGCTTTGAACAGTGCTCTGCACATAGTAAGCGCTTAACAAAATACCAATATTATTATTAACGGAGCAAGTCAGGGTGACGCAGAAGGGAGTGGGAGAAGAAGAAAGGGTGGGTGGGTTTCTCTGGGGGGGTGGGAGAGGGGAATGAGGGTGCTGGTTTCACGGATGGGGGCCGGGAGGTACGACCCTTCAAGTGGAAGCGTCTTGAGGACAAGATTTAGATTTAAATTTAAAGTCCCCAAGCGCCTAGTATGTATGTCTCTACAATAATGATTGTGGTATGTAATAATTGCATTATTAAGCGCTTACTATGTGCCAGGCACTGTACTAAGCACTGGGGTGGATACAGGCAAATCGGGTTGGACACAGTCCCTGTCCCACATGGGGCTTCAGTCTCAAACCTCAAACCTGTGTGACCTTGGCCAAGTCACTTCACTTCTCTGGGCCTCGGTTCTCTCATTTTACAGATGAGGGAACTGAGGCCCAGTGAAGTGACTTGTCCAAGGTCACACGGCAGACAAGAAAGAGGCAGAGCTGGGGTGGGAAGCCATCGTAAGCAGTCAGTAAATATCGTCGATTCATAGAAAAATAGAACTGAGAAGAGCGTTTCTGGTAGCTGATACGTTCATTCAACTGTTAAAATGGGGACTGAGACTGTGAGTCCCACGTGGGACGAATACTGTGTCCGATGGGCTTGTATCCGCCCCAGCGCTTAGTACAGTGCCTGGCACATAGTAAACACTTAAATACCATTATTACTATTCATTCAGTCGTATTTATTGAGGCTTACTGGGTTCAAAGCGCGTTGTCACGGACATCGCACAACTGAACGTGAAACACGGAATTCAAAATGCACGAGACACAGAAAAAGCACAACACAGATAAGCTTTTCCACGAGGGGAGCGGGCCCTGCGCAGGAGGGGAGAGAAGGAGGGGCAGTCCTTTAATGGGTTAATAATGTTGGGATTTAGTAAGCGCTTACTATGTGCGGAGCACTCTTCTAAGTGCTGGGGGGAGATACAAGGTCATCAGGTTGTCCCCCGTGAGGCTCACAGTCTGAATCCCCATTTTCCAGATGAGGGAACTGAGGCCCAGAGAAGTGAAGTGACTTGCCCACAGTCACACAGCTGCCAGGTAGAGGAGCCGGCTTTCGAACCCATGACCTCCGACTCCCAAGCCCCTGCTCTTTTCACTGAGCCACGCTGGTTAAACTCAGGCCTGGCAATCGTGGTCATGAGCTCTAATCCATCATTGATTATCCATCCATCCATCCATCCATGATGACAGAAATGCCATCATCATATTATTATCATTATTATTATTAATCGCAGTGGAAAGAGCCCGGTCTTGGGAGTCAGAGGTCATGGGTTCGAATCCCGGGCTCCGCCACTTGGCAGCTGTGTGACTTTGGGCAAGTCACTTCACTTCTCTGGGCCTCAGTTATCTCATCTGTCAAATGGGGATTAAAACTGTGAGCCCCACGTGGGGCAACGTGATCACCTTGTATCCCCCAGCGCTTAGAACAGTGCTCGGCACATAGTAAGCACTTAACAAATACCACCATTTATTTAGAGAAGCAGCGTGGCTCAGTGGAAAGAGCCCGGGATTGGGAGTCAGAGGTCATGGGTTCGAATCCCGGGCTCCGCCACTTGTCAGCTGGGTGACTGTGGGCAAATCACTTACCTTCTCGCTGCCTCAGTTACCTCATCTGGAAAATGGGGATTGACTGTGAGCCTCACGTGGGCCAACCTGATGACCCTGCATCTACCCCAGCGCTTAGAACAGTGCTCTGCACATAGTAAGCGCTAAACAAATACCAACATTATTTATTTTAAATGGGACAGGGGCTGTGTCCAACCCATCCTACATCTATCCCAGTGCTCGGAACAGTGTTTGGCACCTAGTCAGCGCTTCCCAAGTACTATTACTACGTGGCTCAGTGGAAAGAGCCCGGGCTTGGGAGTCAGAGCTCATGAGTTCAAATCCCGCTTCTGCCACTTGTCAGCTGTGTGACTGTGGGCAGGTCTCTTCCCTACTCTGGGCCTCAGTGACCTCATCTGGAAAATGGGGATGAAGACTGGGAGCCTCACCTGGGACAACCTGATGACCCCGTATCTCCCCCAGCGCTTAGAACAGTGCTCTGCACATAGTAAGCGCTTAACAAATACCAACGTTATCATTATTATGATTACTATCGTCGCCTCCGGGCGTGGGAAAAAAAAAAGTGACAGTCCTTGCGCCTGCGCAGATCCCACCCGCTTTATTCCCTTTAGAATTTAGCGCCCTGCGCATGCGCTCTCCGCCGCCGCAGCCCGGGGACCGTGGGAACCGCAGCCTTCGGGGCACCGAGCCCGAGCCCAAATAATAATAATAACAATAATAATAGTATCGGTTAAATACTTACCGTGTGCCAAGCACTGTTCTAAGAGCCGGGGGCAGCTACAAGGTAATTAGGTTGTGTTAAGCACTGGTCTAAGCGCTGGGGATAGAGGCTAAACCCTCTTCTCCCCCCTTTCCCTCTGCTCCTCCCCCTCTCCCGTCCCATCCCCTCGGCCCTGTAAAATAAATAAATGTTGGTATGTGTTAAGCGCTTCCTACGTGCAGAGCCCCGTTCTAAGCGCTGGGGGAGATACGGGGGAATGAGGTTGTCCCACGTGAGGCTCCCAGTCTTCATCCCCATTTTACAGATGAGGGAACTGAGGCCCAGAGAAGTGAAGTGACTCGCCCACGGTCACACAGCTGACAAGGGGCAGAGTCGGGATACTCGTCCGCTCAACTGTATATATTTCATCACCCTATTCATTTTGTTAATGAGATGTACATCACCCTGATTCTGTTTATCTGCTATTGTTTTAATGAGATGTTCTTCCCCTTGACTCTATTTATTGCCATTGTTCTTGTCCGTCTCCCCCGATTAGACCGTAAGCCCCTCAGAGGGCAGGGACTCTATCTGTTGCCGATTTGTCCATTCCAAGTGCTTAGTACAGTGCTCTGCACATAGTAAGCGCTCAATAAATACTGTTGAATGAATGAATGAATGGAAAGAGCCCAGAGGTCATGGGTTCGAATCCCAGCTCCACCACCTGTCAGCTGTGTGACTGCAGGCAAGTCACTTCACTCCTCAGTGCCTCAGTGACCTCATCTGTAAAATGGGGATGAAGACCGGGAGCCTCACGTGGGACAACCTGATTCCCCTGTACCTCCCCCAGCGCTTAGAACAGTGCACTGCACATAGTAAGCGCTTAAGTACCAACGTTATTACGATTATGCAAGGTTAATTAGGTTATCCCACGTGGGCCACACAGTCTTAACCCCCATTTTCCAGATGAGGTGACTGAGGGCCAGAGAAGGGAAGTGACTTTCATTCATTCATTCGATAGTCTTTATTGAGCGCTTACTATGTGCAGAGCACTGGACTAAGCGCTTGGAATGGACAAATCGGTAACAGATAGAGACGGTCCCTGCCTTTCCACGGGCCTGCAGTCGAATCGGGGGAGACGGACAGACAAGAACAATGGCAATAAATAGGAGCAAGGGGGGGGGGGGACCACACAGCTGACAAGGGGAAGGGGCGAGATTAGAACCCAGGACCTCTGACTCCCAAGCCCGGGCTCTTTCCACTAAGCCACGCTCCTTACCTGCTCGGTAGGGCAGGAATCGTGCGCTTCCACTCTGCGCTTCTGACTTGCTGCTCCTCCTGTGGCTGCTCCTTCTTGCCCTATCCGCCCTGCCCCTGGCCACCCTTTCTCTTCGTTGGGCCTGGGGGTGGAAGGGAGGGGAAAAAATCACCTTGGAAACGGAAAGGGAGGGAGGGAGGCGAGTGGGAGACGGAGCCAAACTTAATCAGAAGCAGTGGCAGGGATGGGAGGGAGAGGAGGGGGCCGCGGGAGGCGGAGAGGCTGGGCCTGCAGAGTGGCATTCCTTGGAGAAAAGCCCAAGGTGGCACTTCTGATGCTAATCCGCAAAGGGTTGCCACGAGAGGTTGGCAGTGAACGCTTAGTACATTGCTCTGCACACCGTAAGCACTCAAGAAATACGATAAATCCCATCCCAGCGTCTCTGCGAAGTTTACGTAATAATAATTGCGGCGTTTAAGCCCTGATTACGGGCTAGGCACTGTACTCATCGCAGAGGTGGATGCAAGCAGATCAGGGTGGACACGGTCTCTGTCCCCCATGGGGCTCACAGTCTCAACCCCCATTTTGCAGATGAGGTAACTGGGGTGCAGAGAAGCGAAGTGACTTGCCCAAGGTCAGACAGCAGACAAGTGGCACAGCTCGAATTAGAACCCAGGACCTTCTGACTCCCGGGCCCATCCCAGCTCCCTTATCCTTCCCATTTCCTTTCTTTCAAACCCAATAATATCCGCCCAAACGCAATATCATGAGAAGCAGCGTGGTTTAGTGGAAAGAGTACGGGCTTGAGAGTCAGAGGACATGGGTTCTAATCCCGGGTCCACCACTTGGTCTGCTGTGTGACCTTGGGCAAGTCACATAACTTCTCTGTGTCTCAGTTACCTCATCTGTAAAATGGGGATTAGGACTGTGAGCCCCACGTGGGACCACCTGATCACCTTGTATCTGGCCCAGTGCTTAGAACAGTGCTTGGCACATAGTAAGCACTTAATAATAATAATGTTGGTATTTGTTAAACGCTTACTATGTGCAGAGCACTGTTCTAAGCGCTGGGGTAGATACAGGGGAACGAACAAATACCATAATTATTATTATTATCCACCTACTCTATATACTATTCAGTCATCTACCACCCCTTGGGCTCCTCCTCCAACTTCCTGAACAATTTGGATCCATTTTTCAAATTCCTTGTCTTTCTCCATCACTACAGTGATCCTTGGGCCTTCAGTGCCCATGTCCCTTGTCAGCTGTGTGACTGGGGGCAAGTCACTTGGCTTCTCTGTGCCTCAGTTCCCTCATCTGTAAAATGGGGATTAAGACCGTGAGCCTCACATGGGACAACCTGATTACCCTGTATCTACCCCAGCGCTTAGAACAGTGCTCTGCACGTAGTAAGCGCTTAACAAATGCCAACATTGTTATTATTATTAATTATACCCGGCAACCCTCCCGCGTCCACCTCTTCTCATTCCTCTACTCCAACGACCTCCTGCTCCACTCTACCTCACACACTCATCAATCTGGGCACACACTTGAATTTATAATCTCTAGAAAATGTACAATTTCTGAATTCATCAATTCGGAAAATTCTCAGACCACAACCTTCCCAACTGCTCTCTTCCCCGTACATCCACCGCCACAGATTCATTCATTCAATCATATTTATTGAGCGCTTACTATGTGCAGGGCACTATACTAAGCACTTATCTGTCCTGGTCCCCCAAACAGATCCTAGTGTTCTTTGGACAGCCCCCATAATGTTCTTCAGCCATCCTACCCCATTTGGTCTCCACGCCCAAATTGTCTTCTCCTGATACACAAATTGACACCCTCAACACCACCCTCTCTACTGAACTCAACTCCCTGACTCTCCTGACCCTTCACCTGCCTTATACGACACTGGATCACCTCCACAGTCCACTCCCTCTCCTCCTGTGCCATTGCCGTTGGTGGAAATCCAGACATCTCTCTGACCTTGTCCACCTTAATAAATTCATCCCTGTCTGTTTCACTTCAGCCCTCTCTCCTGCTTGCCAACAATATTTCTCCTTCCTAATTCCCTCCCATACCCACTGCTTCACCTAAGGACAAGGGCTTCTCCCACAAGCCCATAAATTAGCCATTGCCCTCACCACATACTTCATCAGCAGAGTTGAAACCATCGAGTGTGATTTCCCTAAATTCTCCCCTACTCCCCTCTAATCCCCCACCCTCTTCCACTCTCCCTGTAGTTCTTGCAGTAACTCAAGAAAAGACCTCTCACCTCCTTTCTGAGTCGCTCCACCTGTGCTTCTGACCTCATCCCTCCATACCATTATAAAGCACTTGCTTTCTTCCCTCTTTGACTGCCAGCTTCACCCGTTCACTTGCCAATGACTTCATTCCCCATTGCTTTCAATTATGCTTAGGTATACCCTATCCTAAAAAACCCTCCCTTGATCCCACAGCTCCCTCCAGTAATGACCCCATCTCCCTCCTCCCATTATTCTCCAAACTTCTTGAGAGAGCTGTTTACATCACTATCTCTCCTCCAATTCCCTCCTTGACCCCCTCTAATCTGGCTTCTGCCCCCTTAGCTCCACAGCAGTAGCCCCTCTGAGGTAACTATTGACATTCTTCGCTCCAAATCTGACTGTTTCTACTTTATCCTAATCATCCTAGACCTCTCAGCTGCCTTTGATGAGGTAGACCACTCCCTTCTCCTTTAAACTTTATCCAACCATGGCTTCACTGACACTGCCCTCCCTTGCCCTCCTATCTCTCTGATTGCTCCTTCTCTGTTTCTTTTGCTGGCTCCTCTGCCTCCCACCCGCTGACAGTTCTAGGTCCCCTTCTGTTCTCCATCTAATCCCACTCATTTGGAGAACTCAGTTGCTCCCATGACTTAAACTACCATCTCTATGCAAATGATTCCCAAATCTACATTTCCACCCCTTGACTTCTTTCCTTTCCTGCAATTTTGCATTTCCTCCTGCCTTCAGGACATCTCTACTTGGATGTCCTGTCCACACCTTAAACTAAACATGTCTAAAACTGAACACCTTATCTTCCCACTTAACCCTGTCTTCCTCCTGTCTTTCCCATCACTGTAGATAATACCACTCTCCTCTTTCTCTCACAAGCCCATAAATTAGATGGTGTCCTCAACTCATCTCTCATTCCTCCCACATATTCACTCTGTCACCAAATCTTATCAGTTCTACCTTCATGACACTGCTAAAATCTGCCCTTTCCTCTCCATCCAAATTCCTACCATGCTGAACCAAGCACTTATCCCACCTTGACTACTGCAACTGCCTCATCTCTAACCTTCCAGCCTCCTGTTTCTCACAGTCAAACAATAATTGCATTTATTGAGTGATCACTGTGTGCAGAGTACTGGGCTAAGCGGTTGGGAGAGCTCAATATAACAATCAAACAGACACGTTTTCTTCCCAAAATGAGCATACAGACTAGTGGGGGAGATGGACATTAGTATAAATTAATAAATTATGGATATATACATGAGTGTTGTGGGGCTGGGCGAAGCAGAAGGGAGTGGGAAAAGAGGAAATGAGAGCTTAGTCAGGTAAGGCCTCTTGGAGATGTGTCTTCCATAAGGCTTTGAAGTTAGGGAGAGTAATTGTTCGTAGGGTATGAAAAGGGAAGGTGTTCCAGGCCAGAGGCAGGACGTGGGTGAGAGGTCAGTGGTGAGATAGATGAGATTGAGGGATGGTGACAGGGCTGGCATTAGAGCTGGCGCTGGTGTGGAGGTTGACATTAGTGGAGCAAAGTATGTGGGCTGGGTTATAGTAGGAGAGTAGCGAAGTGAAGCATAAGGGGGCAAGATGATTGAGTGATTGAAAGTCGACGGTAAGGAGTTTCTGTTTGATGAGGAGTGGATGGGCAACCGCTGGAGACTCCGGAGGAGTGGGGAAACATGGACTGAAGATTTTTCTAGAAAAATGATCTGGGCAACAAAGTGAAGTGTAGACTGGAGGGGGTAGAGACAGGACGCAAGTAGGTGAGCAAGGAGGCCGATACAGAAATCAAGGCAGGATAGAATCAGTGCTTGGATTAGAGTGATAATAGTTTGGATGGAGAGGACAGATTTTAGAGATGTTGTGAAGGTTGAGCCGACAGGGTCGAAGACAGCTGAGAGGTTGGGAGGATTAGGATGGAGTGGAGGCCTTTGGATTTGACGAGGAGGTCATTTGTGATGCTTGAGAGGGTGGTTTCTGTAGAGTGAAGGGGATGGAAACCAGAGTGGAGGGGATCAAAGAGAGAACTAGAGGAGAGGAATCTGAGGCAGCGGGTGTAGATAACTCACTCAAGGAGTTTGGAGAGGAATGGTAGGAAGGAGATGGGACATGCCATGACCATGTTTGAAAGCAGTGGGGAAGAAGTCACTAGAGAGGGAACAGTTGAAGATGGTGGTCTGGGAAGGAAGAAGGGGAAAACCGATGGAAAACCTTGATATCAATTGGCAGGATCGATAAATCAATCAATTGTATTTATTGAGCACTTATTGTGTGGAGAGCACTGTACCAAGAGTTTGGGAGACTACAACGTATCAGAGTTGATAGTCCTGTTCCCTGCCCATAACAATCATGCAGTCGAAAAGGGGAAACAAATTAATTTTCTTTTATCTAAATTAGAACAGTGCTTGACACCTAGTAAGCACTTCACAAATCAATATGGCCTAGTGGATAGAGCACGGGCCCAGGAGTCAGAAGGACCTGGCTTCTAATCCTGCTCCGCCACTTGCCTGCTGTGCAACCTTGGGCAAGTCACTTCACTTCTTTATGCCTCAGATCCCTCATCTGTAAAATGGGGAGTGAGACTGTGAGCACCATGTGGGACAGGGACTGTGTCCAATCTGATTTTCTTGTTTCTACCCCAGAATTTAGTACAGTGCCTGGCATATGGTAAGCGCTCAATGAAACAACACAGTGAATTAATTAACAAATGGCATAATAAAAATAACAGTAATGGGGGAGAGAGGGAGATTTAACTATAAACTGTAAAAACAGAAGAAGAAGGCCATAATACATAAATATTAATAATTGAATATTCAATATACACCTAAATGCTGAAAAAGCATTCTAAAGGTGGCTCTTAGATTGATGTGATTCGGATTGTTGGAAATAAACTGGGGAAGCAGCAAGCAGCCTGGAAGATTTGAAATGGGAGGGAATTCAAGGCATCCATATAGACTTGATAGCTGAAGCCATATGAGTGAATATGGGGAGAGTAGTTTAAGTGAGAAGTGTAGGGAATTCAGAACAGAACCTTTTGCAATACCCACACTTTAGTGAATGAGAGATGATTTACAAAATGAAATGGTCATTGGTTTTTCAAGTTGCAGAAATGATTCAAATTGCAATTATGCAGTTTATTCTGATGTCATTTTCCACAGAATTTCTAAATTGAAACTATTGAAGTCTATATCAACTGTCTACCAAGCCAAAAAATGTAAAATTCAAAGACCTGATGTAGAAGGAAAAAGATATAAAACATAACAAGAATTTCCAAAGTATCCCATGTCGTCAAGAGATGTATGCTCTTTTTCTGAAACACCCACCTCTTAAAAATTCTGGATCAGCATGTTTTGTTAGCTGTGAATTCCAAAAGTCAACTGCTGAATACTCAGTAATTTAAATAGATACGCACATATTTGTATTCATAGAAGGAAAAGGGCGTCTGTGTAAACAAGTCTTTTTGAAGAATCAGCGGGATTTACTCTTGGAAAAAGGTTCATTAAATTAGTATTTGAGTAGCACATTCCATTCTAGTAATGGAAGGATTTCCCTCTCCCCCTCCCCTTTTTAAACAATTCAAGTATTTTTCGTTTCCATTTAATGTTATTCAAGAATGGCATGTTCTGAAAGAAAAGAGTGGGGTTAATTGGGCAGTGATTAATCTTAGAAAGTATATCGTAAGATAGAAGATAAGGAATACGATCCTGGGAATAGAAAAATGATCATCAAAAATAATTGAGAACAAGACTAGTTCAGATCATCTGAAGTGTGAATAATCAGACATGAATGAATGTGCTTCTCTAGCCATTTACCCTCATTTTTATTTTAATTCACACATTTTCTTCAGCCAGAAGAGCCTCATTTTGATTAACTGCTAATTCAGATGTCCAAGTTTAAAATGATCATTTTTAGAAAAAAAAACAGCCGGTTGAAGAGAGTTTACTGAAATTCCCCGATGATCGAGTATCTGTTGGAAGTGGTGGGTGTGAGCCTTGCTTTTTAGGGTTAACCAGGGGGATTGAATGCAGTGCTCGTGGATTGCTCGGCAACACTCCCACTGTGTTTCCTGCCAGCCATGATCTTGCCGAAGCATGGAATGCAACTAAAACATTCCGGTACGGGTCATCCTTCTTTTACAAATGTTGAAGTTTCAACAAATGACAAGCCATCTCTGATTTTACACCATTTACAAGTTTAGGTCATCAGATCTGGCTTTATGACATCAGTCTTATACCATCCATATTATGTAACTTTCCCTCCCGAACCTCATCCTCATGCATTTCCTGTTTTCCCTCACCGACGACCTCCTCTTGCCCCTTATGGAACCACTAACCTTATGGAACCTTACGGGACTGGACTGGAGCAAGGATGGGTAATAATAATAGCTGTGGTATTTGTTAAGCCTGCGCGTTCGCAGTCCTGAGCTTGCCTTTGAGGAAAGATCCCCCTCCTGTCACTTGTATTACCCTGCTTCCTCTGGCCTCCTGCCTCCCTGGTGCTTAAAATGAATAGAAACATCCACTGTTTTAAATTAGATTCCTTGATTTTGAGGAGGGTCTTTAGGATGGAATAAACTAAAGATGGCTGCCATTCGTGAGCATGCATGATAGTCACCTTGATGGGCCTCTGGCCCAGATTTTGGCCCAACTGCCCCGAGCAATGGCCACCTGGGAGGATACAAGGTGCGTGACCCCCTCTGTGCCTGACCTAGGCATTCTCTTAACTCGTTTACCACCTGAATTGGGTCTTGCTGAGTTGCTCCTGGGCCATGGAGAAGGCAGCTGCTGGCAATGGCAGGAGCTACCAAAAGGGCTTTTCTCTTCCAGGGAGGAAGTTTAATTAAAAGAAGCCTGGGCAAACCATTGATTTATAGCTCCCTGCCCTAATCCCAAACCTCCAGCCTATGTCCTACTCCTCCAGCTCTCTTCCTGTCTTTGTAAGTCTCTGTCTCTTATTCTCCCAAGCTTTCCCTCCCATTTGCAAGTGAGGGCAGAGCTACTCTGAATGAGTGATCAATCAATCATTGGTATTGCTGGAGTGTTTACTGTGTGTGGATCACTGTATTAAGTAAGCACCAGAAAAAGAACAATACAATAGAGTTGGTACATGCAATCCTTGTTCACAAAGTGCTTGCAGTCTATCAGGGGAGATGGACATGAAAATAATTTACAGATAGGAAAAAAGATACAGTATAAGGATAGGTACATGAGTTCTGTGGGGCTGGGATGTACATCAGAGTAGGATACACAGCCAAGTGCATTGACAACACAGAAGGATGGTAGATATGGAAAATGAGGACTGTGGGCAAGTCACTTAACTTCTCTGTGCCTCAGTTACTTCATCTGTAAAATTGGGATTAACTGTGAGCCTCACGTGGGACAACCTGATTACCCTGTATCTACCCCAGCGCTTAGAACAGTGCTCGGCACATAGTAAGCGCTTAACAAATACCAACATTATTATTATTATTATTATTGTGGTAGGGAAGACCTCATGGGGGAGATGCGATTATAGGAGAATTTTCAAGGTAGAGAAAGTAGCATCTCCCCTTTTCTCATCCAGCCTCTGCCCCAAGACCTACCTTGCCCTTTCATTCAATCATTCATTCAATCGAATTTATTGAGCATTTACTGTGCGCAAAGCAGTGTACTAAGCACGTGGGAGAGTACAATATAATTACAAATAGACACATTCCTTCCCACAACGAGCTCACAGTCTAGAGGGAGAGACAGACATTAAAATAAATAAATAGCTAAATAAATAAATTACAGATATATACATATGTGCTGTGAGGATGGGAGAGAAGATGAAGGAAGGAGCAAGTAAGAGCAACGCAGAAGAGAGTGGGAGCCGAGGAGAGGACGGCTTAGTCAGGGAAGGCTTCTTGGAGGAGATGTGCCCTCTGTGTAGTTTGAGGACCCTGCTCCTACCACTCACTCCCCTCCAGATGTGTCCCTGGAGTAGCCAGAAGCCCTGATCAAAAAAATAAAATAAAAGAAGTCTCTTTATTCTGGCAATGGTAGCGGTGACCCCATCGCTGAGACAATGCTTTAAAGCAATATGCTTCAAGTGTCAAGTACTTTCTTCGGTTCATTCATTCAATAGTATTTATTGAGCACTTACTATGTGCAGAGCACTGTACTAAGCGCTTGGAATCTACAATTACAATTTGGTTCTGCTGACATTTCTTTTAGTTCCTAGTATAGAGTTTTGCACAGAGTAGGTACTCCATAAATACTTGTAAAATTCACTTTTTTGGAAGGGCTCCAGACATGACTGAGACTGGACCAACTCTATCCAATGAATCACGTGAATTCCTGGATGCAGCTTCCTGAGACGGGGAGATTGAGAATCTGCAGTGTGATAACACAATTAAGCAGGATTAAGGGCGGGTAGAGTGGATGTCACTGTCACCTTCCTTCTGCAAAAAGTTAATTTTACCACCCAGATCATTGAGCAAATGCACAGATAACCTCAGAAGTCATTCGACCTTTGCCGAGATTGGATTTTTGCAATTAATTTGATGAAAAAGTCAACGAGAGTCGAATTATTTTTCATAACATCCAATGTAACTAGAAAATTAATTTTAAAATAATTTATTGATTTTTTTAAATGTCAAATGCATACACATCTGAACCTTACAGCTTTTTCTGGCAAATCAATCATCTATAAATATGATTTGAAAGAAAATGAAGTGCTGATGAAAATCAGTACTATTCTTTGATACAAGCTTAAATTTTCAATTGAAGTCAGATTTTAGCAAAAATGAATTACATTTAAGCCTTTGGCTCCAAATTTGTTTCCTTTGTCAATATGAAAGGGAGAAAAATGATTTCTTTTAATTAAAAGAAAAATGAGCTTTGATTTATAAATTCTGAATTTATTAAATTGTAATCATCTATCATTTTAGCATAACCTTTATACATTTTTAAATGATACTTATAACTTTTAAATGATTACTATATCCTGATGAAATCATCTTTTAAGTAAAAAGTAATTGTAAAATACAACAGAATCAATCATCTTTTAGAAATTTATGACAGTTTGAAAATCAACTCAAAGCATAAATCACCTAAAAAAAACAAGAGATTCCTTCCTTTTTACTATATAAGCAATCGGTTACAAATTTCCTCGGCTGAACTGGAATCCAATTGAAGGGGAAACTGGTAGAGAAATAACTGACAGAAAATAAATAGAGATTACTGATGGTAGCCAGTCGAAAAAATCAGTATAGCTAATACTGGGTTTGTTTTATATTTTAAAGAAAAACATATTTCCATTTATTCTGTCAACAATAATCAAATATAAGCCCTTGAAAATGCTATCAAAATAATGTTTATCTTAGTGGGGTGGGGAATGGAAATCCTTCAACTTTAAAACACAAGCATTTCAAAATATAAACCAATAAAATTAAGGTGCATCATTCTTTTTCAGCTACATATTTATAATACATTCACAGAAATCTCATTCCATGTTCCAGTCACAGAGAAGTAGTTTGAGCAGCATACTTGATCCCACTGTGCATTCATCTTAAAATTAAAAGTAATGCCCACCCTGACACCTTATAAATTGTTAAATGAATTCTTTTGCTAGTAGTTTAACACCGGGCCCCTAAAGATTTACATTAAAGGAACAGTATCCCTTCCTACCTCAGGTCTGCTAAGGATGTATTCGGAATCTCGTCACTAAATCCCAGCAGCCCCTAAAAGGGAAAAGCCAAGTGTTTCGTTTTTAGATTATTAAATAGACATAGATTAGATTTAAATTCCCAAAGCTATCTAAATTCAATCTTTCAATAATGGTAGCTTCCATTACCACCTGGGGCAAACTTGAGGAAGGAATGGGAAGTTTCACTACTGCAGCTTTCTATCTTGAAATTTCACCTTGAGAATTTACCCTACAAAACTGTTTCACTGCAGGGAAAATGCCCAAAGAGAAAATTTTTAATTTACTAAAAAAATTTCCAAAGACAACTTTACATTTGGGACAAACTCAAGGTAATTCGCAGTTTCCCAGTACCAAGTTTCTCACTCCAAAAGAATTTGTGCATGTGGCTCCACATTCTGATTTGTCCAGGATCCACTGGGAGGAATTCCTGGATGTTATGGGCAATTACATCACCTTTGGGTCATAGCCAGCTAACTGCATTTTTAATAGATTATATAAAAACATTTTTGTGGAATGTAACATTAAATTGGTGAATAATTTGGTCAGCAATCATATTTACTGAGCGCTTACCATGTGCAGAGCACTGTACTAAGTGCTTGGGAGAGTACAATATAGTAATATAACTGACACATTGCCTGCCCAGAACGAGCTTACAGTCTAAAAGGAATATTAAATCCAAATAACAATCATTTTTATAAATCATGAATGGAAATTTAATTTAATTACTATATTCACAGGAAACTGCTACCAGAAGAAATGCAAATAATTCTCTGACATTACCTTTTCCCAAAGAATTCAAATAGTCCAAATGAGCCAATAGTGGCATTTCTAGGGATAACTATTTCAACAGTACACTAAAAATAATTTGATTTAAATAAACTGCTACCACATTGTCCATGTGCAGTATTCGAGTAAAAATAAAAGCTAACATGGCAACAGAAACAGGTTTGCTCATCTATTACTGAGTAATATCAGGATATTGGTAAGAATTTTTTTATAGTATTCTTAAATTTATCTAGTGCCAGGCGAAGAGGCCCAAGAAACCATTTTTAGTTGATATTATGAAATGATATACAGTATTGGAAATCCATTAATTGTTTAATTCCACTGACAAAAACAGTCGGTAGGCTCCTGGATGCTGAACATGACTTCAGTCCCATTTCCCAAGCAGAATAGTGGCACAGTGAAATTCCGCACTCCATTTTCACGACAACATTTACAGAATCTTAAATGGCTATCAATATTGATGTTATAAATTGTAGCAGATGGGCATTTCCCATCACAAGAAGCCACGTTTATCTGCACAGGAGAGAAAGAGTAAAATGGTCCGTTACAGGTTCCATCTGCACAGATGAAATGCAAAATTACAAGAGGCATCATACTTGGTTAAAACAGTGCAGTTATAACCATTCTGCTGTTCTTCAGTAATTCTAAAATGGCTACCAGAATTTCATGACTGGAATAACTTGTAATGAGTTACAATCACTTCCACTAATTTTCAACCGATTCCCCCAGAGTTAATTTGTGTGGCATACCTGTGGATACCAATATCCTCTTTTCATTCCAGTCAAACTATTAGTTGATTATCTGAATAATGAGATGTTATTATCTAAAGGTTACTACATTAACTTCTCAGTAATAATAATAATGGCATTTAAGCGCTTACTATGTGCAGAGCATCGTTCTAAGAGCTAGGGAGGATACAAGGGGATCAGGTCGTCCCACGTGGGGCTCACAGTCTTAATCTTAATCCCCATTTTACAGATGAGGTAACTGAGAAGCTAAGTGACTTGTCCAAAGTCACACAGCTGACGAGCGGCTGAGCCGGGATTTGAACCCATGACCTCTGACTCCCAAGCCAGTGCTCTTTCCATTGAGCCACGCTACTTTTGAAATATTTTCAGACTACTACAGATTCACATCTGTAACTTCTAGCCAAATTGCCAGAACTCCCCCATAATCATCAGAACTAAATTATTGGCAAGAGTTGATAAGAGTTATATAATCTCCCTTGGAATTCTCTGTGATCTGACTAAGAATGAATGTGCCTATTAATCGGTTTTATTGCTTAAAGCAGAGTATAAAGAAAGAACAAACAATATCACAGCAGATTATTTCTTCGTCTAACTGAATAGAAATGAAAGCTCCAGGTGAAAAATCACATATGGATTTGGCAGGTATCACAACAAACTATAAGGAAGATGGATGGAAAATATGTTTAAAGGACAGTAAAAACATGAGTGGCTTCAAATAGTATTTTCATAGTTGATCATAACTCTGGTCATTATGATAATAAAAATTCAAATGCAAAAAGACTGCATCAATTTCAAAGTAAAATGGCATAGAAACTAGTCAATCGCTAGGCTTTTTATAGAAGTTCAGTGCACTATTGACTAACTTGACGCAGTTGACCTGTACTGCAGATCAACTGTGAGCTTCCTGCCACATCGCTTGAGTTTACTTCCAGACAAACAACATGCCCAAACACATTTAATCTCCATTTTACAGATGAGGAACTTGAGCCAAAGAGAAGTTAAGTGATTTGCCTAAGGTCACACAGCTGGCAAGTGGAAGACCCAGGATTAGGATCCAGGTCCTCTGACTTCCAGAGCTGAGCAGGCTTTAGGTGGTGAGCAGGTCTTGGGATCAATAAATCAATCGATGGCATTTGTTTAACACTTATTCTGTGCAGAGCACAGTACAAAGTGCTTGGGAGAGTACCCCCAAGTTGCTAGATACAATCCCTGACCACAAGGAGTTTACAATCTAGTTGAGGAGATGAACGATAAAATAAATTACAGATGGGGAAGCAACAGAGAGTAAGGAAGGCTACGACTGGGTCTTAAGGGGCTGGGGAAGCGAGGGGGTATGGAATTGGTTGAATAGATGATGCAGAATTGAGGGAAAACAGGGTGAGCAATGAGGGCATGACAAAATCATGGCTCTCACAGTGAAGCTTGAAGTTCTTTGGCTCATCTGCATATGCTCTGGGGCAGCAATTTCCAAGCCAAAATGGAGAGACACGAGGCATGCTCTGACTAGAGAATTCCAACTTTTCTCTTGAAAATGAAGAAAGCTTTCTACTTGGGCTTGCTACCTTAACAGCTGGTGGGGTGATGAGCCCAAGATGAAACACCACTAACTTAATTATTGATTATCCTTCTTTTGACACACAAAAACTCATCCTTCTTTGGAAAAGCGGTGAAAAGGAGTCTCGAGTAGGGAAAGCCTATATTTCCCATCGGGTAAGGGGCATTTTCTGTTGTTAAACTGAAACAGGATATAGGAAAGCACTCTAAACAGACTACACTTACAAGAATACATGTCCTGGACTTCCTGAATATCCAGGTATAAGGCAGCAAAAGATCTTTAAAAGAAGAGGAGGTGGAGCCATTTTGGCCTCTGCCCAATGCCAGTTTTTTGTTTTGTTTTTGCTTTTATGACATTTGTTTAGCGCTTACTATATGTCAAACACTGTTATCAGTGCTGGAGTAAATACAATTTAATCAGGTCAGACAGTTGCTGTCCCAATCAGGGCTCATAACCAAGTAGGAGGGAGAACAGGTATTGAATCCCTACTTTACAGTTGAGGAAACTGAGGCTCAGAGAAGCTAAGTGGCTTTCCCAAAGTCACACAACAGGCAAGTGGCAGAGCCTGAATTAGAACCCGGGTTCTCTGGCTCCAGTAGGTCATGCTGCTTGTTTGTATGATAGCCACACAGTTTTGCCTCACTTTCAGGAGCTTATTAAAGCAATAATTCCTGTGGATGCTCTCTCAAGGATGCTCAGAAAGGTGATAGGCGATTTGAAATTATATTACTTCCTCTTCGAGTGTTTTTTCTCTAAATACGTGTCTAAATAGTCCACCTGACCTTTTAAATACGCAATGCCTCTCAAAAGCCATTTCCAATACTTCTTGGGGTTCTTTTAACACCTCAGTTCTTACAGACCTGTTTTGGGTAGCTGGGGTAAATTTAATCCAAATTTGAGTCATAATGAAAGCTTTATCACCTAAGACCCTCACTTTCACCTTGCTGGTTCATCCAAACTGGAGTTTCACCTGGGTAACCAAATGTTCTCTGTAACATCCGTGAAAGATGTTGGGTGGCAAAATGGATGAGTGGTCCAAATAAAAGTAATAAAGAATCAAGGAAGAGGAAACTAGCTAAGGTAATCTAAAACTATACTGCCATTTAATCAGGTATATACTATGATATGATTTCCATTCCGTTGCATTTAAAAAAAATGTATTTCCATGGTGTTTCACACAGAAACAGTGTGGCCTAGTGGAAAGAGTATGGGCCTGGGAGTCAGTGGACATGGGTTCTAGGACTCGTTGCACAACGTGCCCGCTGGGTGATCTTGGAAAAGTCACTTAACTTCTCTATGCCTCAGTTACCTCATCTTTAAAATGGGGATTAAGACTGTGAGCCCCATGTGGGCAGGGACTCTGCCCAACCTGAAAACCTTGTATCTACCCCAAAAATGCTCAGTACTGCCCAGAGCTTAACAAATACCATTAAAAAAAGTCAGTGAAGAGTGAGGAAGGGCTCTATGGCTGGAAAGAAGATTGGAAGAAATGAAAAAAGGAATGTGCACTCAAGTGCTTAACTTAAAATGAGATGTTTTCACCTCTTTCTCAAAAATCAGTACTTTTCTATCACACTGTAAGAAGGAAAAAAAAAATTAGAACTTTTTTATAAATACATGAATTAGCATTTCTTCACTTAAGGAAGAACTTTTTAAATATGATAAAATATTCCACAGAGGGAAATCATTGTGGAAAAGTAATTATTTTAGTGGCTGATGTATACTAGCAAATTGTAATACAAATATACTTGGGAATAACATTATTGAAAATGAGAAATAATTTCAATACTCACGGGCTTGACTTATACAGTCCTGCTTTCTGATAGTTGTTCTTACTGTAACTTTTTTGCATATCTTTTCTTCCTTTTTGCCTAATAGGTATAGAAAGTTATTTCACTCTACGAATGCTGTTTTACAATGATCTACTGACTTTTGTATAATACTTCTAAGGTGATGATGAAGTTGGCACAACAAAAAAAATTTCACTTTTATGCATTGAGGATATTTCCAATTGAAATAATTGTTAATCATTTATAAAGTCATAAACACAATTATTTCTGCATGTTAACTTCCAAATACAGCAGCATATATTTTTACGGGATTTGTTTTATAGTATTTGCAAGATGTCAGATCTTACAACCATCCTGGTGAATAGGCAAAGGAGTGTGATTTGTGGTATTCCTAGGATTTATGACACACTTGCTTCCTCAAAACTGCATCTGAAGTTGAAACACTGTAAGCCCAAGCCTATTTTGTCATAGAGAAAATGTTATAAATGGGGAGTTGGTTTCTCAATCAAGATTGTATACCCTAATTTTATCAAACTATCCATAAGTATGTACTCCATCAAACAATAGTTTTTATTAAGCCCCTTACCGTGTGTAAAGCACCGTACTAAAATGCTTAGGAGAATACTATAGATGCAGAAGACACAATTCCTGGCCATGAGAGGCTGAAGGAGACAGGTACTTTATAATTTACAGATAGGCAGACTCAGTGGAAAGAGCGCAGACTTGGGAGTCAGAGGTCACGGGTTCTAATCCCGGCTCTGCCGCTATTCAGCTGTGTGACCTTGGGCAAGTCACTTAACTTCTCTGTGCCTCAGTTACCTCATCTGTCAAACGGGGATTAAAACTGTGAGCCCCACGTGGGACAACCTGGTCCCCTTGTATCCCCCAGCGCTTAGAACAGTGCTTTGCACATAGTAAGCACTTAACAAATACCACAATTCATTTTGATTAGACCGTAAGCCCGTCAAACGGCAGGGACCGCCTCTATCTGTCGCCGACTTGTTCATTCCAAGCGCTTAGTACAGTGCTCTGCACATAGTAAGCGCTCAATAAATACTATTGAATGAATGAAATGCATATAAAGAGCACAGGCCTGGGAGTCAGTGGACCTGGTTTTTAATCCTGTCTCGTCCAGCTTCCTGTTATGTGACCTTGGGCAATTCACTTAACTTCTCTGGGCCTCCATTCCTTGTCTGTAAAATGCCTATTACCCCTCCCACTTAGACTCGCTCCCCAGGTTAGACAGGGACTGTGTCTGATTTGAATAACACATCACTGTGATAGACCTGAATAATTTATATCTATCCCTGGGCTTAGAACAGTGTTTGATACAAATTATAATAACATTAATATAATAGAAATAATAAAACAATACATGCAAAAAACATATGCAGTGAGACTGAATGCCAAAGAAATGAGGTAGTGCAAAGGTGCCGAGATAACTGTTTGGATGATGTCATTTGGGAAGGTGTTGGATGGAAAGGGGAAGGGGACTCCACGCTTTTGGGGAGGGAGGGCAGAAGCAACAAATCGCCACTGGGAGAGAAGAGAACAAAGCCCAGTGAGTAGATTCACTTTCAGAGGAACGAAGAGGTGTACTAGGAGAAGAGTAGATAAGAAGGAGGGAGCCAGCGAATTGAGCATCTTAAAGTCTCTGCAAATAAGTTGCTTGGAAGTCTCTTTATCATCTTTCTCTAATTGCTGGTGACATGTTTATCAGTATGAAAGCTTGGGCGATAAAATCAAGATGCAACTGAAAACCCTGTTCATATCATGTGTACATGAGGGTTTTCCCTCTTTTTTCTTTCTTTGGCATTCGTTATCCACAATGACTGGACCAGTTTCAATTTTACTTTGGTGTCATGATCATTCTGAAGCTTCTACTAGAGGATAGTTTCATTGCTATTCCTATACACCAGGCTGACTTGTTTTCTGTTGCTGTCTCTAATATACCGTTTCTCACATGCTGTCTTGAAAACTAGTTTTTAAGAAGTCAGTACTGCACTATAGCACTGTTACCCAGTCTTTCAAAAATAGTCTGCATATATGCATTATATGACGATCAACGATTATTTTCCCTAAAATATTTTTTATGATACTTGTTAAACACTTCCTATGTGCCAAGCACTTTACTGAGCCAAAAGATACAGGATAATCAAGTTCGACATATTCTCTTTCCCACATGGGGCTCACAGTCTAAGTAGGAGAGAGTAGGATTGAAGCCCCCTTTTACAGATGAGGTAACTGAGGCTCAGAGAAGTTAAGTGGCTTGCCCAAGGTTAGACAGCAAACAAGTGGTGGAGCCGGGATTAGAACCCAGGTCCTCTGACTCCCAGACGCATGCTCTTTACACTAGGCTACACTGCTTCTCATTGTCTATCCACTGAGTTTGTTAAATACTTTCAACATTTATTGGTTATTTATTGGTTATTTCTTTCGCTTCAGGGTTCACCATTTGAACAATAGGGGATAAATCTGCATCAATGTATTTTAAAAGTTTAATATATATATATATATATAGTTAATATATATATTCATTCATTCAATAGTATTTATTGAGCGCTTACTATGTGCAGAGCACTGTACTAAGCGCTTGGGATGAACAAGTCGGCAACAGATAGAGACGGTCCCTGCCGTTTGACGGGCTTACGGTCTAATCGGGGGAGACATATATATAACTATATATAACTATATATATAACTAATATATACATATAACTTTAATAACTATATATAACTTAATAACTATATATAATATATATCTATATATAACTTTAATAACTATATATATATATTGAGAAGCAGCGTGGCTCAGTGGAAAGAGCCTGGGCTTCGGAGTCAGAGGTCATGAGTTCGACTCCCGCTGTGCCACTTGTCAGCTATAATAATAATGTTGGTATTTGTTAAGCGCTTACTATGTGCAGAGCACTGTTCTAAGCACTGGGGTAAACACAGGGGAATCAGGTTGTCCCACGTGGGGCTCACAGTCTTCATCCCCATTTTACAGATGAGGGAACTGAGGCACAGAGAAGTTAAGTGACTTGCCCACAGTCACACAGCTGACAAGTGGCAGAGCTGGGATTCGAACTCATGAGCCCTGACTCCAAAGCCCGTGCTCTTTCCACTGCGCCACGCTGCAGCTATGTGACTGTGGGCAAGTCACTTAACTTCTCTGTGCCTCAGTTCCCTCATCTGTAAAATGGGCATTAAAAGTGTGTGAGCCCCACGTGGGACAACGTGATTACCGTCTCCCCCAGCGCTTAGCACAGTACTCGGCACCTAGTAAGCGCTTAACAAATACCAACATCATCATTAATATGAGGTCTAAATAGCCTAAAAACTAATGGAATCTTAAATATGTGCCTTTCAAGTAGTTACATTAAAGAATTGAACATTTAACATGAAATATCTTATATTACAGTTGGAGAGATTTATGTATATTCCAGAAATAAAGTCTAATGATCAAATAAGCCACAACCAAACGAAGCCAGCCACTGAAAGAATAACGAAATAAACACATTGCTTTATTCTGGTTCTTAGAGCCTTTTCTTTCCATTTTCACCTTAGCCCCGAATTAAAAGAAATGAGGAGGGGAGAAAAGACATATCACTCCCTCAAAATCAAATACAAACCGGCCTGTAATGGTGACACATGTAAAGCTTTTTCACTTACAGGTCTTACAGCAACCTTCATTATAAGTGTGTACAAGTCCACCGTTCTGAAAAGAGAAAAATCTGTCAGCAATGACCGTCCTCAAAATAGAAATATCTTTGATAAGGAGTTCAATAGATGATAAAATAGCCAAATGAAAGGGAGAAAGAGTATCATATCATTAATTAATCAATCAATGGTATTCATCGAGTGCTTCCTGTGAGCAGAGCACTGAATTAAGCTCTTGGGAGAGTGTATTATAATCAATCAATTGCATTTACTGAGCGCTTACTACGTGCAGAGCACTGCACTAAGGGCTTGGGCGTATACGATGCAACAGAATCAGCCGACACGTTCCCCGCCCACGGTAGACACATTTCCTCACCACAAGGAGTTTACAGTCTAGAAAGGGAGACAGACATTAATATAACAATAATAATAATAATAATAGTGGTATTTGTTAAGCGTTTACTATGTGCAAAGCACTGTTCTAAGCGCTGGGGGGCTACCAGGTGATCAGGTTGTTCCACATGGGGCTCACAGTTTTCATCCCCATTTTACAGATGAGGTAACTGAAGCACAGAGAAGTTAAGTGATTTGCCCAAAGCCACACAGCTGACAAGCGGCGGAGCCGGGATTCAAACCCATGACCTCTGACTCCCAAGCCCGGGCTCTTTCCACTGAGCCACGCTGCTTCTCTAAATATAATAATCATATAAATAAATGATGGCTATGTAGCTGTGCTGTGGGGCTCTGCCACTTGTTTGCTGAGTGACCTTGGGCCCTAAATTACCTCATCTGTAAAATGGGGATTAAATCCTACTCCCTCCTAGTTAGACTTGTGAGCCCTTATGTAGGACACAGATCATGTCAAACCTGATTATTCTAAACTGGTTGGATTTGCCAAGAGATCTTCAAATGTATCGCAAATTTCCCCAAAGGAGAATTAATTTCCTTAGTGGAACAGAACTTCGGTTGCCTCCCCCCACTGCTATTTCTGACCCTGGAATCTCTAGAACCCTTTGCTAGAACTCCAGCCCCCCGGATCTCGAGAATAAATCCCTCCTTCAGGGGGAATTGGTGTAGAATGGGGTAACTGAATCATCCAGCCTCCCTAGGGTATTAATTTCTAGTCTAGATCCTTAGGTTTTGACGTCCATGGCCACACGCTCTCCAATAATAATGTCGGTATTTGTTAAGCGCCTACTATGTGCAGAACACTGTTCTAAGCGCTGGGGTAGACACAGGGGAATCAGGTTGTCCCACATGGGGCTCACAGTCTTAATCCCCATTTTACCGATGAGATAACTGAGGCCCAGAGAAGTGAAGTGACTTGCCCACGGTCACACAGCTGACAAGTGGCAGAGCGGGGATTCGAACTCATGACCTCTGACTCCCAAGCCCGGGCTCTTTCCACTGAGCCACGCTGCTCCCTAAATCGGTCCATTCCGATACAAACCCGCAAGTGCCGACGTAATGAAACCACGTCAGAACTGGGAAAAGAAAACAGCTGACTAGTACTTTGTCGACTGACTGACTGACTGATTCACTCACATTTATTGAACATTTACCGTATGCCGAGCACCGTACTAAGCACTTGGGAGAGTAGAACGAGATACAGATAGACACCTCCCCTGCCCATAATGAGTTTACAGTATAGAGAGGGTGCACAGGCTTCAGTGTGAATCAATCAATCAGTGGTATTTAGCGAGTGTTTACTGTGTGCTGAGCACTATACTGAGCACTGGGAAAGTACAGCACAATGGAGTCAGTAGACGTGACCTCTGCTTTCAGGGAGCTTCTGGCCTTCAGAGGGAGACAGACATTATGATTCACTTCCCAATCAAGTTCTGCTCAATTCTGGGGGAGATCGGGTTGGCTCTAGGGTTTTCCTGAAGGGAAAAGTCAAGGCCCTCAGTGGCTCGGATGACTATAGGAAATCCCCAGATCCCAGGAATTTGGGAGGTCTGGGAATTCTTGGTTTCTTCCTTCCCTCAGGATTTGGACCATTCATTCATTCATTAGTATTTATTGAGGCCTTACTATGTGCAGAGCACTGTACTAAGCGCTTGGAATGGCCAAATCGGTAACAGATACAGACCAGTCAGTCAATCATATTTACAGAGCACTTACTGTGTGCAGACCACCGTACTAACTCATTCATTCATTCAATAGTATTCATTGAGCGCTTACTCTGTGCAGAGCACTGTACTAAGCGCTTGGAATGGACAAATCGGCAACAGATAGAGACGGTCCCTGCCCTCTGACGGGCTTACGGTCTAATCGGGGGAGACGGGCAGACGAGAACGGTGGCGATAAATTGAGTCGAGGGGAAGAACATCTCATAAAAACAATGGCAAATAAATAGAATCAGGGTGATGTACATCTCATTAAACAAAATAAACAAAATAAATAGGGTGATGAAGATATATACAGTGGAGCGGACGAGTACAGTGCTGAGGGGGTGGGACGGGAGAGGGGGAGGCGGAGAGGGAAAGGGGGGAGAAGAGGGTTTAGGGTAGAGTACAATATAACAATATTAAGGGACACTCTTGATCTAATGTAAAGATCATGGACCTGGGAGTCAGAGGACCTGAGTTCTAATAATAATAATGTTGGTATTTGTTACGCGCTTACTATGTGCAGAGCACTGTTCTAAGCACTGGGGTAGATAGAGGGTGATCAGGTTGTCCCACGTGAGGCTCACAGTTAATCCCCATTTTACAGATGAGGTAACTGAGGCACAGAGAAGTGAAGCGACTTGCCCAGAATCACACAGCTGCCAAGTGGCAGAGCCGGGATTCGAACCCATGAACTCTGACTCCCAAGCCCGGGCTTTTTCCACCGAGCCACGCTGCTTCTGATCCCGGCTCTACCACCTGCCTGCTCTGTGACTCTGGCCAAGTCACTTCCCTTTGCTGTTCCTCAGTGCCCTCATCTGTAAACTGGGGATTAAGACTGTTAGCATCTCATGGGACAGGGATTGTAATAATAATGTTGGCATTTGTTAAGCGCCTACTACGTGCCGAGCACCGTTCTAAGCGCTGGGGTAGACACGGGGGAATCAGGTTGTCCCACGTGGGGCTCACAGTCTTAATCCCCATTTTACAGATGAGGGAACTGAGGCCCAGAGAAGTGAAGTGACTCGCCCACAGTCACACAGCCAAGTGGCAGAGCCGGGATTCGAACTCACGAGCCCTGACTCCAAAGCCCGTGCTCTTTCCACTGAGCCACGCTGTTTGCTGGTATCTACCCTAGTGCTTAGAACGGTGCCGGACACATAGTAAGCGCTTAACGAATACAGCAATCATTATTATTAATAACCAATACCATAAAAAAGAAAAAAAAAGGATCCCCACCAGGTACACTTCAGGATGGCAAAACTCTGACCTGAACCCCTTCTGATGGTGAAAGGATATCAATGTGCAGAAGCGCCTGATCTTCCTGATCTTAGGATGGATGATGATCTAGGACCTTTCTCGATTTTTCAGGTACGCTGCCAACAAAATCAGGCAAATCTTTCCTCACCCCAAGCATCCTGGTGGAACTAGACGAACTTTAAAATGCATCTAGGCAGTGTTTGGCCCGCTGCATCCAACTCACCGGTGTCTTAGTGTCTCATGAACTGTAGAAGAGGGGACGGTGAGTGTCTTAAAAATCTCTGGAGCATGTAGTTGCAGGCAAGGCATAGTGCTTAGTATTATTAATAATAATAATAATAATTGTGGTAATTGTTAAGCAATTACTAGGTGCCAGGCACTGTTCTGAGCGCTGGTGTGGATACAAGCAAATCGGGTTGGACACATTCCCTGCCCCATATAGGGCTCACAGTTTTAACTCCCATTTTACAGATGAAGTACCTGAGGCACAGAGAAGTGAAGTTATTACGTTGGTATTTGTTAAGCGCTTACTATGTGCCGAGCACCGTTCTAAGCGCTGGGGTAGACACAGGGGAATCGGGTTGTCCCACGTGGGGCTCACAGTCTTCATCCCCGTTTTACAGATGAGGGAACTGAGGCAGAGAGAAGTGAAGTGACTCGCCCACAGTCACACAGCCGACAAGTGGCGGAGCCGGGATTCGAACTCACGAGCCCTGACTCCAAAGCCCGGGCTCTTTCCACTGAGCCACGCTACTCGCTCAAGGTCACACAGCCGACAAGTGGCATAGCTGAGACTGGAATCCAAGTCCTTCTGACCCCCAGGCTCACGCTCTGAAGGCCTTCAATCATTCCCAGAAATGGGAAGTTCGTTCTGCTCGGAACCAGCTTTGCTCTTCTGCTGCTATAACTGAGATGCTCCAGTTTATAATTTACCTCCCTGAAGCCCACGGGGATTCAGAGCTGCTGCTTCAGAGGTCCAGGTCGCGTGGCGCAGTGGAAAGAGCACGGGCTTTGGAGTCAGGGCTCGTGAGTTCGAATCCCGGCTCCGCCACTTGTCGGCTGTGTGACTGTGGGCGAGTCACTTCACTTCTCTGGGCCTCAGTTCCCTCATCTGTAAAATAGGGAATAAGACTGTGAGCCCCACGTGGGACAACCTGATTCCCCTGTGTTTACCCCAGCGCTTAGAACAGTGCTCTGCACATAGTAAGCGCTTAACAAATACCAACATCATCATTATTATTCCAGGGGATGTCAGTTCATTATTATGTGCTGGAAGTGCAGCGGCAACAGTAGATCCATTGAATCCTCAATTTTTCAATGTAAAAATTAAACAGGAGGTTCAAAGTTCAACACGTGTATTTGAAAATGTTTTGTTTAGTAGGTTCTCAAGGGGTAGAAAAAATTGTCAGGTTGAACACAGTCCCTCTTCTGTATGGGGCTCACATTCTTCATCCCCATTTTACAGAAGTGATAACTCAGACCCAAAGAACTTAAGTGACTTGCCCAAGGTCACACAGCAGACCACAGGGGGCAAAGCTGGGAGTGCTTCCCACACAATAAGTGCTCAATAAATACAACTGAATGAATTAGAACCCAGGTCCTCTGACTCCCAGGTCAATGCTCTATCGTGGCTCAGTGGAAAGAGCCTGGGCTTGGGAGTCAGAGGTCAGGGGTTCGAATCTCTGCTCTGCCACTTGCCAGCTGGGTGACTGTGGGCAAGTCACTTCACTTCTCGGTGCCTCAGTTACCTCATCTGTAAAACGGGGATTAACTGTGAGCCCCATGTGGGACAACCTGTTTATCCTGTATCTACCCCAGTGCTTAGAACAGTGCTTAAAAAATACCAACATTATTATTATTACAAGGCGATGCTGCTTCTCTAATATTAGATAGAATTATTTTTAAAACTCAAAGTACAAACCTTGATACATTCGGTCTCATTAAAACTGGGACAGATAACCTCAGAACTCAAAAGAACAGCCCCCACGGCGGTCTTGGCACACTCGTATTTAGTGCAGTTAGATATCCACGTACTTCCTGCCTTAAAAAAAAAAAAAAGAACAAATTCCAATCCTGATCTCTACCTCAGAATTTGTTGTTTCTCTATAAGGAAGTTACGATTTCCCATAACTATTGAGTTTACAATCATAATCAACCAAAGGGGACTTTTGTGAACATAGGTTCACATGCTTGGAGAAGCAGCATGGCTCAGTGGAAAGAGCACGGGCTTTGGAGTCAGAGGTCATGGGTTCGAATCCCGGCTCGGCCACTTGTCAGCTGTGTGACTGTGGGCAAGTCACTTCACTTCTCTGGGCCTCAGTGACCTCATCTGTAAAATGGGGATGAAGACTGTGAGCCCCCACGTGGGACAACCTGATTCCCCTGTGTCTCCCCCAGCGCTTAGAACAGTGCTGTGCACACAGTAAGCGCTTAACAGATACCAACATTATCATTATTATAAATGGTCACCCCAGGCTGGCTCTACTAGCCCAGATCCGAGGGGCAGCAGGAGTTTGGCCTGGTGAGAAGCAGCGTGGTTTAGTGGAAAGAGTACGAGCTTGGGAGTCAGAGGACGTGGGTTCTAATCCCAGCTCCGCCACTTGACTGTTGTGTGACCTTGGGCAAGCCACTTCATTTCTCTGAGAAGCAGCGTGGCTCAGTGGAAAGAGCCCGGGCCTGGGAATCAGAAGTCATGGGTTCGAATCCCGGCTCTGCCACTTGTCGGCTGGGTGACTGTGGGCAAGTCACTTCACTTCTCTGGGCCTCGGTTCCCTCATCTGTAAAATGGGGATTAACTGTGAGTCTCAGGTGGGACAACCTGATTCCCCTGTATCTCCCCCAGCGCTTAGAACAGTGCTCTGCACATAGTAAGCGCTTAACAAATACCAACCTTTATTTCCCGGAGCCTCAGTAACCTCATCTGTAAAATGGGGATTAAGACCGAGAGCCCCAAGTGGGACACCCTGATTACCTTGTAACCGCCCCAGTGCTCAGAACAGTGCTCGGCACATAGTAAGTGCTTAATAAATGCTACTGGGATTAGGTGGTAAAAGAGGGGCCTCTAGACAGTAAACACTCTGTGGGAAGAGAACGTGTCTACCAACTCCGCTATACTGTAGTCTCCCAAGCGTTTAGTACAATGCACTACATGCAGAGAGTGCTCAATAAATATGATTGATTGATTGACAGCAACTTGGACTCAAGACGCTCCCCCCTTCAGGACGGCGACAGATTGTTAACACTTACCATGTATGGAATCATACCTCATATACAGCTTTTGTTCCATTTCCAGTGTAGAAACCACATGACACATTTTTACAGCTTCCACAGCATATATCATGACTAGAAGGAGGACTGTACACCTGATACTGCGTGAAACAATGAACCGATAATTAGTCCTGAAAATAAGTGGAAAAAAATGTAGTGTCTAGCAAGATCGCTTTTTTTTTTTCTTGCCCAATATAATTTTTTAATGGCTCCTCATGAACAACTATTTGGGAGGTTACATAAATGGTATCGGGATGCTAATAAATGAGTGGAAACTTTCAATGGATATTTGGAATGAGGTATAGGAAGGGCATTTTAATTTAAGAAATAGCTCAACAAGAAAGAAAGGGGAGAAAGGCACCATTAAGATAGATCTACAATACAGTTATGACATCATGTGTCATAATTTGCATTGTACTATTTCTGAAGCAGGATAGGTATATTTTCCAGTTTTGCTTCAATTGAAAAATTAAAATATAATAATTGTGAATAAATGATTACCCATTTGATGAGTGGTCAAGAGAAATATGGAAACCTGTTTTAAATATTTTAATTTATATGAAGTCTACTATGACGGAGAATCCAATGTACATGCATTTTTGCTACTGCACTCTCTTTGCTACTTCATACATGCCATCAAAGCTAATTTTTATAAAATACTCACAGCTTCACATTGTTTTGAGCAGTTTTCTACTGTAAAATCCAGGGCACGGTAGCCTGTTTTGTAATCTTTTTCTTCTAAACAATGTATTGTTTGACAAAGTTCCCCATCCAAATACTGAATCAATGACTGACGAGGATTCAAAACTGTTACTTCTTGGAATAAACAAACATTATCCTTCTCTAAGGAAAAAGCAAGTCATTAAATCAGTCAGTAGGAAGAGAATATGCTCACTCTTTCATAGGAAAATGAATGAGTCTACTCAAATTTGGGTTGTCATTTCAATGCACCTCAAATCTTCAAAAACAAAGAAAAGAATCTAATTATTGATAGCACGCACTCTATTGGTTTGTGTCATAATGAATTCCTACCTTCAAAATATAGAATCTGATCTCTAATCCAAACCAGTTGTGCTTTTGACTTCCCACTCAGTTCTCTTCTCAGAACATAAATTCTAATCAAGGCACCACATAAATTGGTGTAACTCGAAAAACGTGCAACAGCCTTAAAATTCCACACAATAGGTTGGTGTCCTGTTTTGAAAACTGATTTGCATATATTTGGCATCAACTGTGCCAGTTATTTCCTGTGGCAAATCTGAATTAAACTGAAGTATCTAAGGAATCACCCTCACTGATGGATTATATATAGAAATCAACTTATTTATTCATTCATTCAATCATATTTATTAAGCACTTACCGTATGCAGAGCACTGTACTAAGTGTTTGGGAAAGTACAATACAATGATAAACGGTGACATTCCCTGCCCACAGCGAAATGGTTTCTATTAGAAAATTAATGGGGTATGTGAATGTCCATAGAGACAAAAACCCATTCACTTGCATGTATGATTGTTTTTCCATATATTCACTTTGCTAGATTAAATCATAAAGTCCAGCAAATGATAAGCCCCAAAGGGCAAATGAATAACTGTTGGTCATACCACTCATTAAATTTCTCCAGTTAAAGTCAGAAATTAGCACAAAAATGAGTTGCATGAAACTGAGCAATGAAGCTGGAACCATGAGATTAGTGCAGAATAAATTTCCACCCATTTGACTGTAAAAATAGTAAGTGGAAAAATTATTCCAGATGTCGTATTCTCAAGAGCAGTCACAGAGTGGTTGAAAAGAGAATGTTCTTGTAAGAAATAGTAATAAAAAGTGGAAATCATTTTTTGAGAATAATTTTTTTTTCCCATTACCCCAAACACCAGGAACTTCTAAGTGCAAATTCTGTTTTATTGATATTTAAAAAAACAAAGGAAAAGAAAAGAAAATTTACCACAGGAATACTGGATGCATCCACAAGCACTTTGAAAGTTATGGTCTATTTTCTGAACTTCACCCTATTTATAAAAACAACATTTAGTTCACGTCGGCTAACATCACACCTGGCAAAGACAAACTGTCTACACCTACTCCTATGCTAAACATATTAAAGCCACTTCAGCTCCTCAAATGATCCATTAGGGATATATTCTATATGTATACGTCATTTAGGAGACTTTGAGGTAGACACAAATCCTGTCCCACATGGGGTTCACATTTTTAAGCCCCAATTTACAGATGAGGTAGCTGAGACCCAGAGAATAATAACTGTGGTATTTGTTAAGTGCTTACTAGATGCCACGCACTGTATTAAGCGCTGGAGTGGATACAAGCAAATCGGGATGGACACAGTCCCTGTCCCACATGGGGCTCACAGTCTCACTCCCCATTTTACAGATGAGGGGACTGAGGCACGCAGAAGTGAAGTGGCATGCCCGAGGTCACAAAGCAGACAAATGGAGGAGCCGGGGTTAGAACCCACAACCTTCGGATTCCCAGGCCCATGCTCTATCCACTATCCAAAATTTGAAAATAAAAATTCAAGAAAGGGAAATGGGAAGAAATATTTACTCAGTCATTCAATCCAAAATAAATGCTCTTACCACTTTACATGTTGGTATGATTAGGTTGCCACAGCTACATTCTATAAAAGAAAGAGGTAATAAATTATATAAATCTACAGTTATTAAGCTAGTAAACTATAAGAGAAACAAAATCATGGTTACCACAGTGCCATGCTGGACAGCATTGCCCAGAAATTTCTTCTTTCACAAGTTTCATATTCAGCTGTACAGTTCAGAGGTACGGAAAGCAGCGTTTCATCACAAACTAAAAATGTTAAACTACTAGTGAATCAAGAGAGATTCTCTTTTCCTATATAGTGGTATTCATAATATAATAACATTGTGTTCTAAAAATGCCTGTTATTTGAAATGCCGGGGCTGGAAGTCAGAAGGACCTGGGTTCTAATCCCAGCTTATGCCGCTTCGTCAGGCAAGTCACTTAACTTCTCTGTGCCTCAGTTCCCTCATCTGTAAAATGGGAATTAAGATTGTAAACCCCAAGTGGGACATGGACCGGGTCCAACCTGATTTGTGTTGGTATCCTCCCCCAGTTCTTATTACAGTGTCTGGCACATAGTAAGCACTTAACAAATACCACGATTACTATTTATTACTATTTATTATGGCCTAGTGGAAAGACAACATGAGCCTGGGAGTCAAAGGGACCTGGCCTTCTAATTCCAGCCCACCACTCGTCTGCTGTCTGACCTTGGGCAAGACACGTTCACTGTCTGCTGTGCCCTCAAGTTTCACTCAGCTGTAAAATCGGGAATTAAGACTGTGCATCCTCCATGCTGGGCGCATGGGACTTTATTCAACTTGAGTTGTCTTGCATTATATCCCAGGCATGTACAGTGCCCGGCACAGGGATAGTGCGTAACACAATAATCCACTAAAATATGTAATAGCACATAAAAGTACATTAATATAATGTACTAGTATAATATTCACCATACATGTGAGGAGATGGGACAGGAAGAGGCACGAGAGATTTTAAATGGTGAAGTGTTTATGAATTAGTAAGAATAATTCAACAAAAGTCGTCTCAACCCTTAGGAATTTGTAGTTCAAATAAACCATACCACAGGAGTATTTAGGACAACAGTAGCGTGTGCTGTTCAGGATCCACAGTGAGAATCTCTCCCTCCATGCCATTGCGGGATGGGATCTGTGCAGACGGTCACCAAACTAAAGAGTGTACAAAATAAACCAAACGGAAGGTTTGAGCTCCAGATGTTCATCGGTGCCTAAACACATTGGCAAACATATGAAAATCCTACGCATTGCCTGCGACAGAGTTCTTCGACAAAGGGAAGGCAAAGACAGTGAAGATTTAACCAGGAGTGGGGCTAAGGTTCAACATTCAATAATGATTCCATCTACAGTCCTTCATTTTCTCAGAAAATAGACTCATTCCTCACTTTTGTGATAGAACTCTATTGGGAAACAAGGGAACATCATTCCAACTTTATGTGTCTGCCCGAACAGAACTTCATGTGATGTTGAAACAAATGGTTGTGCTTAATAACGCGCAGGTTTGCTGTAAGGTGCATTCATCAATAATGTAATTCCTGCACTACTGGAGTTATGAATATTTCTTAATATTAATTTTAAGTTTATTCACAGATAACGACGAACCAGATACTTTGTATGTGATTCCATAACTTGAGTCAAGGTTTGTAAATCCTCTATCAATCTCCAACATCTTTTAAAAAAACAGTTCAGATTCTGTCTTTATTGATGGCACGGTAGTATTATTCCCTCTTAAAATGTTCAAACCTCCCACTTTTTTGCTATAGATTTCCAATTTTGAGCACATATGCATGAAATACTGAATTCAAACTGTGTTAAATGAGACAAAATGTCCATGAAATAGAACGTCTCTCATTGACTGTCGTGTTTACCTACAATTCTATCAACCTAAGGAACTTTCTTACCACAGACACTGGGGAAACAGCATGGGTCCTCTTGCTTAACTTCAACAATGAACTGATCATCTCTGCACTCTGGCTGTAAAGCACTGAGGCATGTTAAAGGGTCACATTCTGCAGAAAGATGAACAGCGATGTTACATTTTTGAAATAAGAAAAACAGGATCAGAAATATAGTTGTCTCCTTTTAGCAAGATTTGCACAAGTGGCTCCTAATTCGAGTTTCCAGAAAGGTATTATTAGAGTCTCATTCCTTGTTTGGAACAAATCTTTTTGGTAGCTCACTTACCACATCGATACTGTGGACAACATGAAAGAGGGTTATAACCTGAAACTAGTTTTTCACTCTTCTTACATGTTGGAGGAACAGATTCACACAAAGTCATGTTACAATCTGAAGAAATAAAAGGAATGAAAAAACACATTTACATCATGCATTCTGGTTCGTTCATTCATTCAATAGTATTTATTGAGCTCTTACTATATGCAGAGCACTGTACTAAGCGCTTGGAATGGACAAATCGGTAACAGATAGAGACAGTCCCTGCCCTTTGACGGGCTTACGGTCTAATCGGGGAGACAGATGGACAAAAACAATCATATTACAGTGATGACTTCATCAAAAACCGGTGACTATCTAATGAATCTGTAATCTAAAATTGTTGTGATCAGAGCCCATGACCGGATCCACAGTAAGCAACCAGAGCAAGGACCCTGGAGTCCTGCATTTTAAAGAGGAGGCCACTTCAGAGCTTCCCTAATGATGGTTTTCCTATTTCCCTTTTCAACTTTCTCATTCTCTGTCCCTAAATCCACCTCCAGCGGAAACCTGACTGTTAACAATGATGTCCTATCAACAACTGACAGAGCAGGATTACAAAACAATGAACCACACCTAACTGGTTCACGGTTTAGCTGAATATGAAGTGGGCAGAGAACAGAGACCAAATGCTGTTTTGTTAGGGAAGAGAGTTGGGAATTTGCACATGGTTTACAGTCTTAATCCTCATTTTACAGATGCGGTAACTGAGGCCCGGATAAATGAATTGAGTTGTCCAAGGTCGTACAGCAGGCAAGTGGTAGAGTCAGGATTAGAACCCAGGTCCTTCTGACTCCCAGGTCCATCCTCTATATACTAGGCCACGCTGCTTCTCATCTGTAAACCGGGGTAAAATACCCTCCTCTCACAAGGACGTGCTGTATACAAAAATGAGATGTAAAAATCGAAAGTGCCATGGGAAATAAAAATGCTAGGTAAATTCAAGGCATTATTATTTATACAGAGGAAAAAACACAGGTCTGGGAGTCACAGGTCCTGGGTCTGATCCCGCTTCCGCCAATTACCTCCTTGAGACTTCAGGCAAGTCACAACTTTTCTGGGCCTCGGTATCCCCATCTATAAAATGGGGATTCATTACCAATCTTCCTTCCTACTTAGACTCCTCCTTCCTTCTTAGAATCTGATCCCCATGTGGGACAGGAACTGGGCTCAACGTGGATATCCTCTATCTACACTAGCACTTAGAACAGTGCTTGGCACATAGTAAGCACTTAAAAAATATCATTATTATATAGAGGTATACCAAGTATTTTCTTTCCTTCTGTAGGTTTCATCCTCTCAACTACTATCTCAGCCTTTTTCTATTTACAACCACCTGTTGCATTTTACACACCAAATGCCATGCTCTTTTATTTGGTCACTTCTTTCTCCGACCTGTAAATTGTGACACTTTCTCCCTCATTACGTTGCAAGTTGCTTGTGGGCAGAGATGGTATATCCAACACCTATTGTACTGTCCAAAGCGATTAGCTTGGGTGGGTACTCAAGAAATATTTAGGATTTATGGACGGGATGATCGATTACAGCTCGGAAAAGTATATGTCAGTATACATACTGCAAACTGTCTTCAGGCAGCATGATGTCTTTTCAATTATTCTGACGATGACTTCACCCTCTCGTTCACAAGCAGGATGTGGCTCTTCACTGCACTCAGGTTCAATGTGAATAATACTTCCATTCTCCAAGCATTTATTCATGCAGCATCCAGTGCAGGCCCCGTTCCAAACTTCACCGGCAAAATGCGGTTGGCCTTCATGATCAGTACATGCTAGCGGATACAAACATTTGCATTCTCATAATCGATTTTGATGGATAAGTAAGATTAGGCAGTTCTTCCATTTATTTCACATTTTCACTATCACCCCAGCACAACAGCCTAAGCCTAATTTGATCAGCTTCTTAAAATTCAGTCCACTATTATTTTAAGGTATGTACCTTTCATAATAAGTAATAATAATGATTATGGTTTTTATTAAGCACTTACTATGTGACAGGTACTGTACTAAGCACTGGGGCAGATACAAGCAAATCGGCTTGGATACAGTCTCCTCCCCACGTGGGGCTCACACAATAAATCTTCATTTTACGGATGAGGTAACCGAGGCTTCGAGAAGTTAAGTGACTTGCCCACGGTCATACGTGGAGGATCCGGGACAAGAACCCAGGACTTTCTGACACCCGGGTCCCTGCTCTATCCATTAAATCATGCTGCTTCTCATATTGAATATCCCTTTTGGGTTGCTACTTTTAACAGGTTTTTCATTTATTTTTTTTAATGGTATCTGTGCCAGGTACTGCACTGAAGCATATAAGAAGTTAAGTGACTTGCCCAAGTTCACCCAGCATACCTCTCATGTAAATTGGTTGACTCTTGCAATTATCTTTTGAGTCTTTTCTATTTTAAAAAAGTTATATTTGAAAGAGAACCCCATAGAGTATTTCATCATTATTTTACTTAATTTTTAAAATACATAAAAATACCACAAGTTTATACTGTTATGTCTGAGGATTGTGCCCTCAATATTGTAGTTATGGAAAATATACTTGGTGAAAATCTAAGTGAGATAATAACACAGTACCAATGAAGCAGTTATTATGGTTGTTGCATGATATAGAATTTGGATGTATGTATTGCCCAAAATGCATTTGTGAGTGCATTTTTCAGAAAACCCGTATTCTATGATAAATCTAGTCACCAAAAGTTTCTTTTTATGATATCTTTTATTTTGTTGAATGCAGTGATTCCCGACTCCTCACTGACCCAGAAGACTATTCACAAACATAAACATTCCGCAAATTCGGACATTATTTTTCCTCCTGCATTGGAAAGCTTTATTATAAAATGTTCTGCTGGACCTTTCTAGTATACATATTCTAGTCTGCCTCTTGTCTTTCAATAACTCATCCCTTCCCTCAGTTGCTTCATCCAATTCGTTTTAATTTTATTATTATTTTTTTAATATTTTAATTTAATGTCTGTCTCCGCCACTAGAAAGTAATATCTTCGGGGACAGGGTTAGTGTCTACTAACCATAGTTTACTCTCTCAAGCTCTTAGAAGGACGTGGCAAAGAGTAAGCACTCAATAAATACTATTAATTGATTGAATGATCTGCTATTCATCTCTTCCATCCCCTACTCAAACCCAGCAAATTTAATCTTCCCTGAAACAAATGGAAGATGTTGGAAAATGATCACAAAGGCAAGTAAATTAGAACATGGGAGGTAACAATAATAATAATGTTGGTATTTGTTAAGCGCTTACTATGTGCAGAGCACTGTTCTAAGCGCTGGGGGAGATACAGGGTAATCAGGTTGTCCCACATGAGGCTCACAGTTAATCCCCATTTTACAGATGAGGTAACTGAGGCACCGAGAAGTTAAGTGACTTGCCCACAGTCACACAGCTGACGAGTGACAGAGCCGGGATAATAATAATAATAATAATAATGTTGGTATTTGTTAAGCACTTACTATGTGCAGAGCACTGTTCTAAGCGCTGGGGTAGACACAAGGGAATCAGGTTGTCCCACGTGGGGCTCCCAGTCTTAATCCCCATTTTACAGATGAGGTAACTGAGGCACAGAGAAGTGAAGTGACTTGCCCACAGTCACACAGCTGACATGACCTCTGACTCCAAAGCCCGGGCTCTTTCCACTAAGCCACGCTGCTTCTAATAATAATAATCATCATTATTATTATTATAGTATTTGTTAAGCCCTTGCCATATGCCATATACTGTACTAATCACTGGGGCAGATATAAGCAAATCAGGTTGGACACAGTCCCTCTCTCACGTGAGGCTCACGGTCTCAAACCCCATTTTACAGATGAGGTAACTGAAGCCCAGAGAAGTTAAGTGACTTGCCCTAGGTCACAGAGCATTCAAGTGCAGACAAGCCGGGATTAGAATCCATGACCTTCTGTCCCAGGCCTGCGCTCTAACCACTACAGTACGCTATTGTATTTTCATGTCCCCAATAACAAAAATCAAATAGTCCAGTCAGTCAGTCAATTGTATTTATAATAATGTTGGTATTTGTTAAGCGCTTACTTTGTGCCGAGCACTGTTCTAAGCGCTGGGGTAGACATAGGGGAATCAGGTTGTCCCCCGTGGGGCTCACAGTCTTAATCCCCATTTTACAGATGAGGGAACTGAGGCACAGAGAAGTTAAGTGACTTGCCCACAGTCACACAGCCGACAAGTGGCAGAGCTGGGATTCGAACTCATGAGCCCTGACTCCAAAGTCCGTGCTCTTTCCACTGAGCCACCAGAGCACTGTATTAAGGGCTTGGGCAAGAAAGTAAAATACAACAATAAAGAGACACGTTCCCTGTTCACACATGGTTCTGTCAAACAGGGCTTTGATTATCTAGGGACTGGCGAGGGCTCATCCCGGCAGACTTCGTCACGCTGGGCCCTCTAGGAGGTGACACTGGAATGTTTTCCCCCCACCTCGTTGAATCTTCAAGCCTCCTCGCCTTTCACCCAGTCCCAAGGAGGGGACAATGGGTCCAGGGAATAATAAAAATAGTGATAAAGATGGTGTTGGTTAAGTGCTTACTATGTATGGAGCACTGGTCTAGCCCCTAGGGAAGGTACGAGTTGATCAGTTTAGACAAATTCCCTGTCTCATACGGGGCTCACGCTCTAAGTAGGAGGGAGGTCAGAAATTGAATCCCTGTTTTACAGATGAGGAAACTGAAGCACAGAGAAGTCAAATGACTTGCCCAAGGTCACACAGTGACAAGTGGCAGATCTGGGAGTAGAACAATAATTATTATGGCATTTGTTAAGTGCTTACTATGTGCCAGGCACTGTATTAAGCGCCGGAGTGGATACGAACAAATCAGGTTGGACACGGTCACTGTCCCATGTGAGGCTCACACTCTCAATCTCCATTTTGCAGATGAGGAAACTAACACACTAACCCAAGTCCTCTGATTCCCAGATCCCAGCTGGTTCCATTAGGCCAGGCTGCTTCCCTACAAGGAAGCAGCAAAGGAAATTAAAACACTACCACTCCTTTCCAGGACAAATCAATTATTTGACCTAAGTACTTGGGAAAGCATGATAGAGTTAGTGTACATAATCCCTGCCCTCAAAGAACTTCCAATCCAGGTAAAATTAAACCACGGTCGGAGTGTCCAAATCCTTTATTCTTCATTTGAAATTACCTCATAAAATCTATGTTCTTTCCACCAATAATTTACTTTAGTTTGATTTGACTATTTTAGATTAGAAGGCAAGATATCTAATGGGGTTCAGACTCATATTAGAGAAAGAGAAGTAAAGCCAGGGAAATGAGATGGGGTGAGGGGAGTGAAAGAAAGAGGGGGGAGAGAGAAATGCAGGTAGAGACTACACTACTCACCACATTTTCCCTCTGGAATGCAGTGGTCTGAGTGTGTCCTGTGAAGAACAGTTCCCATTTTGCACACACAGTCTTCTCTTAAGTACGAGCAGGGTACCGTCTCGTAGTACCACCGATTCAGGCACGTTTGGGCTACACAGGGCTGCACACAAGGCTGATATTCCTTCCCTTCTGGGCAAGTCAAGGCTGTAAGTTACAGGTAGCAAACTGCAAATTTAGCACTTGTCTGCAGGGTGGATTTATGCAAAGGAAAATGAAGCCAGAGTCTAGAGGAGCAGGTTTTAGGAGGGAGGAAATTTGGCTACTGCTGCATCATGCTCCAAGCCCTCCCCCTGACTGTAGCATTGCCAGAAGATGGAGTTTGCCATCAGTTAAAACTACATCTCCTGTCTGTATTGGCCTGCATCTTAACAGAAGGGCAGATTTTTCCTTAAGGGATCTAAAAATAATTGTGGCATTTGTTAAGCAGTTACTATGTGCAAAACATTCATTCAGTCATATTTACTGAGTGCTTAGTGTGCACAAAGCACTGTACTAAGTGCTAGAAACAGCATACTAAGCACTGGACTAAATACAAGATAATCAGATCAGACACAATCCCTGCCCAACATGGGACTATGTAGGAGGGAGAACAGGCATTTAATCCCCAATTTATGGTTGAGGAAACTGAGGCACAGAAACATTCAGCAGTTTGTCCAAGGTCACACAGAGCATAAATGGCAGAACTGGGATTAAAACAACCGGTCCTCTGACTCCCAGATCTCTGTACTTTCCAATAGCTCATGCTGTTTCCAATAAGAAATGGATTTGTGAGAAATACTTAAAAATCACCTCCTCCAAGAGGCGTTCCCAGACTGAGCTCCCCTTCCCCCTCTACTCCCTCTGCCATCCCCCCTTTACCTCTCCGCAGCTAAAGCCTCATTTTCCCCTTTTCCCTCTGCTCCTCCACCTCTCCCTTCCCATCCCCACGGCACTGTACTCGTCCGCTCAACTGTATATATTTTCGTTACCCTATTTATTTTGTTAATGAATTGTACATCGCCTTGATTCTATTTAGTTGCCATCGGTTTTTACGAGATGTTCTTCCCCTCGACGCTGTTTATTGCCATTGTTCTTGTCTGTCCGTCTCCCCCGATTAGACCGTAAGCCCGTCAAACGGCAGGGACCGTCTCTATCTGTTGCCGACTTGTTCATCCCAAGCGCTTAGTACAGTGCTCTGCACATAGTAAGCGCTCAATAAATACTATTGAATAAATACTATTGAATGAAATACTGTAAAACAAAGACACAACAGCTTTATGCAGAAACCATGTAGGATTTTAATAGCAACCTTTTCATTGAAAGAGATTTTCTTCCCTGATTATATCCTCCTTTCCCCTTCTCCCACTCCGTTATGCACTGTCTTGACTTGCTCCCTTTATTCGTCCCCCTCAGAGCCCCACAGTACTCATGTATAGATCTGTAATTTTATTCATTTATATTATTGTCTTTCTCCCCCTCTAGACTGCAAGCTCATTGTGAGCAGGGAATGCCTCTGTTATATTGTACTCTCCCAAGAGCTTAGTACGGTGCTCTGCACACATTAAGTGCTCAATAAATACGATTGACTAACTGACCAAGATAAAAAGCTGTCCAGTACCTGCTGGCCTTGCAAAATCTGTACACATTTTCACTCGGCCAAACTCTTCCTTCTCCCATAAGACAGCTGTCAGAATTGGAGGCAGCAGAAAACTAGATACATTTGGTCAGTAGCTAAGGGAAAAGTCTGTGCTAAATTCTGGAGTCTGATAGAAACTGAACTAAGTCCAGAAATATACATTAAATAAAAACACAAGGTTTAAGCTTCCAGAGGACCACAGGCAGTGAAAGTGTGTCCTAATGGATAGAGCACAGGCCTGGGAGTCAGAAGGACCTGAATTCTTATCCCACCTCTGGCACTTGACTGCTGTGTGACCTTGGACAAGTCACCTAAGTTTTCTGTGCCTCAGTCTAGTATTCAGAAGTAAATACTTACAACAATAGTCTGGTGTTCTCCACTGAATGCAGATATTATGTTTGTGGCACAAAGCTACATATGCAGATACTGTGTCGCATTCATAGTTCCAGAAGTAGGTACTGTTCAGCCACATTTTCTCACAAAAATCTTGGGGGGAAACCTAGAAATATGTTTTAATTTGGGCTGAGTATGTGATTTTGGCACTGTAGTAGTTCAACTTAGTTATTGGGCATCTGAAACATTAACGGTTTGCAAGGGAAAGAATGCTTCTCAAAATATCAAAACTTCTACTGCCTCCCTACCATTAATAGATTTCTGAGTCCATAGCAGTGAAATCTACACTTGATTTCTAGGTGAATATTGCTCTCTTCAACCCACTAATAATAGATTTGGTAGACACGTTCCTTGCCCACAAGGAGCTTACAGTCTAAATGAGGAGTTTACTGTCTAAAGGAGGAGCTTACAGTCTAAAAGGGCATAAAGGAAAGCAATATGGATATTAGTATGCATTTACATTAGGTTTCATTTAATGTAGCAGTTACTTCTCATCATTTTTTCAACTTACTTTAGCGTGGCATGGAGTGAAAATCCTTTTATTTAACAACTCTACACAGGGAGCGCAATCTCCCTCGGTGCAGTTTGCCCCATGTCTTCCGGGGACCACGTCATATGATTTTTCCATTTCCCACGTCTGAATAAATGCTTCCATTTCTTCCACACTTGCAATCGTTGTCCTGTTTGGCATTTTCAGATCATCTTTTGGAGAGTCATTACAGAAACCTAGAAAGGGTTGGTAATTTTTAGGGGACTAATTGTTCTTATGGAAAAACATTAATGAAGCAGGCTCATTTTGGATTGGGGAATAATATTTTTTAATATATTCTCTTAAGGGCAGCATGTGGAAATGCAATCAATCAATCGATGGTATTTACTGAGCATTTTACTGGGTGCACAGCACTGTACTAAGTGTTTGGAAGAGTATAACCCAGTAGAGTTGATAGACACATTCCCTGCCCACAGTGAGCTTACGTTCTAGAGAAAGTGGACAAAAAGTTCTGGGGACCAAGGGAAAAGGAAAAAAAGATGTGGTGTTGTACTTTTATAATCACACCTCAAACACAGCCCATAAACCTTCAGTGAGATTACCTGTTGTCCTCCTAGCCCCCTGTTTTGCTCCCGTGATAATAATAATAATTATGGTACTTGTTAAACACTTACTATGTGCCAAGCACTGTTCTAAGTGCTGGAGTAGATACAAGCTAATCAGGTTGGACAAAGTCCCTGTTCCACACTGGGCTCTTAGCCTTCATTTTTTTAACAGATGAGGTAACTGAGGCACAGAGAAGTTAAGTCACTTGCCCAAGGTCACACAGCAGACAAGCGGTGGAGCCGGCATTAGAACCCATGCCCTTCTGGCTCCCAGGACTGTGCTCTATCCACTACACCATGCTGCTCTCATAATAATAATAATGGTTTTTGTTAAGCACTTACTATGTGCCGGGCACTGTACTAAGCACCATAACCCTACTTCCTTTCTGTGGAGAGCTCAACGGACAGGGAGATATCGTAGAGAGGGAAAAGAACAAACAGGCAGCTAGCCTGCCACTCCCTAAGCCACGCTGAGGTTCACTAAACATTAGGACTTCATCATCTCACACCTTCCTTCCAAGGTTCATCAAGAGGAATTTCTCCGGTACAAACAGTAAACAGCAGGACACTCCTCCCAGATGATCTGCACTAAGGTGGGGTGATTTGGTTTCCATTTGGCTCTGGCTATTGAGGAGCAATCAGATTATACTGTAAGTAATAATAACTGGTATATAAAGCATTTTCCTCAGAATAGCGATTTACCGTGGTGAAGGTTCTAAAGTCCTTCCGGCCTCTGGCCTGGAACGCCCTTCCTCCTCAAATCCGACAGATGATTATTCCCTCCCCTCCTTCTTCAAAGCCTTATTGAAGGCACATCTCCTCCAAGAGGCTTTCCCAGACTAGGCCCCACTTCTCCTCATCTCCCTCTGCCTTATGCGACACCCTGACTTGCTCCCTGTGCTAGTCCCCTTCCTCCCAAGTCCCCTAGCACTTATATAAATATCTGTAATTTTATTTATTTGTATTGATGCCCATCTCCCCTGCTCTAGACTGTAAACTTGTTGTGGACAGGGAATGTCACTGTTTATTGTTGTACTGTAGCTTCCCAAGTGCTTAGTAGCGTGGCTCAGAGGAAAAGAGCCTGGGCTTCAGAGTCAGAGGTCATGAGTTCGACTCCCGTCTCTGCCACTTGTCAGCTGTGTGACTGTGGGAAAGTCACTTCACTTCTCTGTGCCTCAGGTACCTCATCTGTAAAATGGGGATTAACTGTGAGCCTCACGTGGGACAACCCGATTACCTTGTATCTACCCCCATGCTTAGAACAGTGCTCTGCACATACTAAGCGCTTAACAAATACCAACATTATTATTACAGTGTTCTGCAAACTGTAAGCACTCAATAAATACGACTGACTGACTGACTGACTGACTGACTGACTGACTGACTGAATGGATGAAGCTTTACTTCAGGGAAGACCTAAGTTTTGAAATTTTCAGCCAAGCTCACGTTCAAATAATTTCTGAAGTTTCAGATTCTGACAGTTATTAATTATCGAATCTTTCAACAAGAAAGTTGACCACGTGGTCTTTCCATTTTGAGAAGCTGATTCTAAGTAGGTTGGGTCAATCTTAGAGCTGCTATAGCAGCTTTTGTGCTCCTGGAAATGTTCACGTTATTAAACATTTTCTGCCAAAATGTTTTCAAATTAAATGAGTTATATTGAGAAACAGCTATTTTTACTTCTCTAAACTGGTCCATAGTAAGATTGAGGAGTCGAAATGTTTGGAGCAGAGAGTTGGCTCTGGTGCCAAGCGCCAGGCATTATCAACCTTCTCAACATGGCTTAGTAAAGAACCAGCATAGCTTAGTGGATACAGCCCGGGCCTGGGAGTCAGAAGGAAATGGGTTCTAATCCTGGCTCTGCCATTTATCTGCTATGTGACCTTGGGAAAGACATGGCCTCAGCTACCTCATCTATAAAATGGGGATTAAGAGTGTGAGCCTCATGTGGGACAGGGACTGCATCCGACATGATTGACTTCTATCTACCTCAATGCTTCAAACAATCCTTGCTACATAGTAAGCCCTTAACAAGTATTATTATTGCTATATATTTATGTGTATATATCATTATTAATATTATTATATGGAAACGGGTAACTACTGTGCCTACAGCTATCTGCAGCTTTGCTTTCTTCACGCCTGAGATTTTGCTGTCCCTACTACAAGTCTGGCTGTTACCCGGCTGGCTCCCTCATCACACGATTCGGGTTCTGAAACCCAATTCACTTGGCCAATTGGCCCTGAGAGCAAAATCATAGTAGTGATCCTACTTTCTAACCAACTCAAAATCCCCAGTCACTGTCCACATCACAAATGTTGAAATTAGCTTTGATTAAATAAAATTCTGGAAATTGAATCTAGAGCATATTTAAAAGAGGAGATGAGAATAATTAATGCTTCCTGCACCTGTAACTTCTAGCTGCTAAGGCTGGACTAGCTGCATATAGCTTTTAAAGTTTCCTGTAAAAAAATAAATGGGAGGGAGACTATCAAGAATGTTAAAATTCAACCAGGCAGATTTTATACTCCATGTATTGTTCTTTTTTAAAATCCATGTACCACAATCTATATTCTTTTCCTTAGGAGGAAATAAAATATGCCACTTTCCTACAGATTTTAAAAGGTTCTGGACAGAAATCTCCTACGCTAAATAATCCCTATTGATTTCCAAATAGCAATCACATTTACGGGCAGGTATTTCAGTTGTGACCCTTTTTATCTTTCAAATAAAGGAAAGGAATATGCTCTGAGTCTTTACGGGAGATCTGGGATTAAAGTCCTCAGTATAAATATTTCTACATGTTTTCAACAGTTTGAAATTATTTACCATCAGTAGCTCTTCCAATCTCTCCAATATAAGGGAGTTGAAAGATACTACTATTCTAGCTTTTCGAGATTATAAAGGCAGTAACGGATGCAAATTGTAGAGAAACAAAAGTGAACGTAAGAGAGCAATTCTCACCACAAAGTCCTTCTGTCTTGGTAGAAACATTAAACTGCAAGCCATACTGAATGTCTAGAAGTCCTGTAACATGAGCCCACTTAATGCTGAGTCCTGATGGAGTACCAATGACATACATGGCTCCAGTATCCCGAATCCATAGGCCATGTTTTGAGAAAGGTAAAGACTGAAGGGCAGAATCCACTTCTACCTAAAACAATTAAAAATATCATTTAAGTAAAATCAGCTTCTCACAGATGGGAGAGAAGTAAAATGTCTACTTTACACACTGAGATAAGAGGAGGCAGAGACAGAAACAAGAGCTCAAAATAATAGACAGAACACCGGTCTTACTCGGACACAATTTCCCACAACACACATTCCATTATATGCACATACCCAGAGGGGTTTGGATGCGTATTGACCCAGATGTCTTGTGACATAGAGCAGATGGTGTAGGAGAGAGCAGACACATAAACATTAGGTGTACTGTTTACTGCCCCTATAAGATGGTCTCCGCAGGCTAACTGGAATTCCAGGCTTTTGATACCGTAGGAGCAGAAGAGGTGGGCAATGTCAATCATATCTGCTGAGTGCTTACTGTGTGCAGAGAGCAATGTCTGGGAAAACATGATACAACGGAGTTGGGAGTCATGTTCCCCGCCCACAAGGAGCCCACAGGTCTACATGGGCAATATGGGCAGCGAGCAACTGCTTTGACCAGGAACTCGCCACAGAGGACAGCAAAGAAGCAGCAACAGGAAAAGATAACTGAAATGATAGCTGAGGGCAACCAGTGCAGTGGCTCTGGACATTGATGTCCGGATTTCCTGCCACTGTCAGATCCTGCACGTTTGCCCTGGCAATTCCAGAAACCAGTGGTGACAGTCACGATAATAGTGGCAATTTGTCCTGGTTTCTTTTCCTTCGTCTTATTTAAATGATGTTTCTTAAGTGTTTAGCTTGTGCCATGCACTGATCTAAGCAGTGGGGAAGATATATGAAAATTACACAGTCCATACCCCACATCGGGCTCACAGTCTTCATACCCATTTTACAGATGAGCTAACTGAAGCACAGAGACGTTTAATGACTCTCCCTAGGTCACACAGCAGACAAGTGGCAGAGCCGGGATTTAAACCCAGGTCCCCTGATTCACAGCCCAGGCTCTTTCCACAGGGCCATGCTGCTTTGCTTACTTTTTTCTGCCATTGCAGTTCCATTTCACTGCAACTGAGGACTTGTGCTCTAAGTGGCTGTGAATGTACATGCATGCCTCTGTGTGTGGCTGTGTGTGTGTGTGTCTGCAAGTGTGGTGTCAGGATGAGGAAAATGGGCAATATCCAACTCCCTTTAAGGCTATTTTTCTTGCCACCACACTCCTCTGAGAAATAGAAATTCAATTCTGCATTCCTTTCCAGAGGTGTGTGTTCAACTCACAAGTAGTCATCGATGGAAACGGCCTGAAGATTACATTTGGTGTCGTTGAAACCGTTCATTCTCCAGACCCTGATTTTATGCTTTACCCATTCTTTTTCCACGTTCTGAATATGCGGTGGTGCTAAATTACACACTCAGTGTCTTAAAAGCACACAAAAGGCAAATAGGATTGAGCGGATTCTGCTTATATCACTTTTTTTAACAGATTATTTAGATCAATTAAGCACGGAAATATCAGCCCACATTACGGCAACTAGATAGGGTCCCCTGCTTTGTGGTTATTTAGGTTGTAAACCCCAGGAGGGATGGGTGATGTTGAATTTCCACCTGCGTATTCTCACCCAGTGCTTAGTGCAGTCCTCTGCACACAGTAAGTGCTTAATAAATACCATTACTACAACTAGAAAGCTATCTTGAATCCGTTCAGTGAAACCTGGACCAAACATTAACCAAAGCAGCTCAGCAAGGAATAATCCTTACAAAGCACACAGTTAGAAGGGAGGGAGGCTAAAAAGAAGCAGAGCTGCCAAGTGGATAGAGCATTGACCTGGTAGTCAAAAGGACCTGGTTTCTAATCCCAGCTCTGCCTCTTTGTCTGCCGTGAGACCTTGGACAAGTCACTTTACTTCCCTGGCCCTCAGTTATCTCATCTCTAAAATGGGGAGTAAGACTGTGAGCCCTGTGTCGAACCCGATTTGCTTGTATACACCCCGGCATTTAGTACAGTGCCTGGCACACAGCAAGTGTTTAAGAAGTATCATGATCGTTATTATTACCTAGGTTCTAATCCTGGCTCTGCCACTTAATGGCTGTGTGATCGTGTGGTAAGTGATTGAAATTATATGTGCCTCAGTTACCTCATTTGTAAAATGGGGGTTAACGCTGTGAGCTCCATGTTGAACAGGGACTGTGTCCAACCTGATTAATTTGTACCTACCCAAAAGTTTAAGTAAAGTACCTGGCACATAGTAAGCACTTAAGAAAGACCATAAAAAAGAAGAAAATCAACCAATCAATCAATGTATTTATTGAGCCCTTAGTATGTGTATGAAGCGCTTGGAAGAATAGTGCAGGAATGATGTACTGGGAAATTTGAGATGTGCTGGAACACTTCCCACATAAAAATATGCACACTTGGTGTCTTCTTATCCGTGTTATTTCCACAGCCTTTAATACTGAGTTCAGCTTCCGACATTAGCACCCAGACGTTTAATAATAATAATGTTGGTATTTGTTAAGCGCTTACTATGTGCAGAGCACTGTTCTAAGTGCTGGGGTACATACAGGGTAATCAGGTTGTCCCACTTGAGGCTCACAGTTAATCCCCATTTTACAGATGAGGTAACTGAGGCACAGAGAAGTTAAGTGACTTGCCCACGGTCGCACAGCTGACAAGTGGCAGAGTGGAGATTCGAACTCATGACCTCTGGTTCCCAAGCCTGGGCTATTTCCACTGAGCCACGCAGGTCACCCACACGATCTAAATGGCAGGAAGTGAGACTAATAATGATGGTATTTGTTAAGCACTTACTATGTGCCAAGCACTGTTCTAAGCACTGGGGGAGATACAAGGTAATCAGGTTGTCCCACATGGGGCTCACAGTCTTAATCCCCATTTTACAATGAGGTAACTGAGGCACAGAGAAGTTAAGTGATTTGCCCAAATCACACAGCTGACAAGTTCAGGAGCTGGGATTAGAACCCACGAACTCTGACTCCCAAGCCCATGTTCTTTCCACGAAGCCACGCTGCTTCTCTATGAAGCAGCTTGGACTTGGGAAGCAGCATGGGCTCTTTTTTATTTTTACGGTATTTGTTAAAAATAGTAATAATTATGATACTTGTTAAGCACTTACTATTTGCCAAGCACTGTTCCAAGCGCTGGGGTAGGCATAAGTTAATCAGGTTGGGCACAGTCCCTGTACCACACGGGGCTCACATTAAATCCTATTTTATAGATGAGGTCACTAAGACTCGGAGAAGTGATCTTGACCAAGATCACACAGCAGACAAGGGGCGGCGGAGTTGGGACTATTTGTTAAGCACCTTTTAGACTCAAAGCCCAGTGTGGGCAGGGACTGTCTCTCTTTATTGTTGAATTGTACTTTCCAAGTGTTGAGTACAGTGCTCTGCACACAGTAAGTGCTCAATAAATACGACTGAATGAATGAACTATGTGCCAGGTACTGAACTAAACACTGGGGTAGATATGAGGCCTAGTGGAAAGAGCACAGACCTGGGAGTGAGAGGACCCGGATTCTAATCCCTGCTTTGCCAGTTGTGTGACTTTCTTGGGCAAATCGTTTAAATTATTTGTGCCTGAGTTTCCACAACTGTAAAACGAAGATTCAATACCTGTTCCGCCTCCTACTTAGACCTGTAACCCCATTTGGGACAGAGATTGTGTCCAACTTCAACTAGCCACTTGAACCAACTGGCTAACTTGAAGCTACCCCAACTCTTAGAACAGTGCTTGACATACGTTAAACATTTAACAAAAATAATGATAATGACAATGATGATGATGATCTGAGAATATTTTGAAACATACCTCATCGGATATGGAAGTTGATCTATGAAGAAGCAAGGGTCAAGAACAAATAAAAAGCATATAAGGGAGGATATACTATTAATGAACATTTTTCTAGATTGCTCTCTAAAGAATGCTTAACTAAGACACTTCCCTTATCATGGCCAACTTTCTCTTCCCTTCATTAGGACCAATTCAGGATGACATACTAGTTCCCAAACAAAACTATTTTCCATTATCCTTTAATAACAACGGGCTGCACATCACGTTCTTACCTTTCTCGCTAATCGGCTGACCAGTACTTTATGAATACGGGTTGTTATATTTAACTTCTTCATACAAAGTCCTGATGTAGCACTGAATGAGACCTGAATTTAAGACAAATAAAATTAAAAACTCTACAAGAGAAGAAAAAGTTTCCCGCAGTGAATGAAAATTCCAAATAAAAGATCCTAAATCCTGAGCAGTCTTGCTCCTCCTCCCATGTTCATTTCCTACAATAGCTGTACCTGACTTTTGTACCTGAAGCAGCATGGCTCAGTGGAAAGAGCCTGGGCTTCGGAGTCAGAGGTCATGAGTTCGACTCCCGGCTCTGCCACTTGTCGGCTGTGTGACTGTGGGCGAGTCACTTCACTTCTCTGTGCCTCAGTTACCTCATCTGTAAAATGGGGAGTAACTGTGAGCCTCACGTGGGACAACCTGATTACCCTGTATCTCCCCCAGCTCTTCGAACAGTGCTCTGCACTTAGTAAGTGCTTAACAAATACCAACATTATTATTATTATTTAATTCTCTCCTCAAAACGCACACCCTCTCATCTCACTATCTCTTACCTCTACTGATCTTGCCACTTATTTTACTGATAAAATTGAAACCACCAGGCATGATCTTCCTAGAATTTCCCCTGCAACTTTCCAGTCCCACTCTCTTTCTGCCCCCTCTTTGACTCTCCCATCTTTCCCAGCACTATCTCCAGAGGAAATATCCCACCTCCTCTCAAATTCTACCTCTTCCCCCGTGCCTCCAATCTCAGCCTTCACACCTTATCAAAACCCTTGCCTCCTTCTTCTCTCCCAGGCCACCATCTTCAAACTCACTTTTCAGTGGCTCCTTGCCAACCACTTCAAATATGCCCATATATCTTCCATTCTAATAGAATCCCCCCTGCTTGACCCCATGGTACTCTCTAGTTATCACCTCATCTCCCTCCTCCCACTCCTCCCCAAAATCCTTGCACAAGCTGTCTACGCTCTCTGCCTCCACTTCCTCCCCTCTATTATCTGTCCTTGGCTCCTCCACTCTGGCTTCCACCACTTCACTCCATGGAAACGGTCACCAGTGACCTCCCCTTCTTGAAAATCCAACGGCCACCGCTCCATCCAATCCTCCTTGACTTCTCTGTTGCCTTCGACACTATGGAACATCCCCTTTACCTGAAAACATCAACTAACCTTAGCTTCACCAACGATGCTCTCTACAGGTTCCCTTCCGACCTCTCTGATTGCTCCTTCTCTGACTCTTTAACGATCTCAATCAATCAGTGACATTATTGAGGGCTTACTATGTGCAGAGCACTGAACTAAGTTCTTGGAAAGAGTACAGTGGGGCAGAGTCGACAGATATGTTCCCTGTCCACAAGGAACCTACAGAGACTGTAAGCTCCTCTCGACAATCTAAGATCCTCCTCTGCATCCCGCACTCTATCTGCGAGGTTACTTCTGGGTTCCCTTCTATTTGCCATCTACACCCACTCCTTTGGAGAGCTCATTTGCTCCCACGGCTTCAACTACCATCTCTATGTGGATGATTCCCAAATTAACCTCTCCAACCCTAATCTCTCCTTTCTTTGCAGTCTCGAATTTTCTTCCGACTCAGGACATTTCTACTTATCTCCTCCCCCACTCCCCACAACCCTTCCTTTTTGTCATGACCAAAACAGAACTCTTACTTTTCCCACTCAAACCTGGTCCTCTCCTGATTTTCCTCTAATTGAGGACAGCACTGTTATTATCCTCCTGCTCTCACAAGCCTAAAACCTAGGCATTATCCTCAACTCCTCTCTCTCATTCAATCGGTACCTTCAATATGTTACAAAATCCTGTCACTTCTACCTTCACAAGATCTCTAGACTCTGCCCTTTCCTCTACACCCATACTGTTACCATTCCGATCGATCCAATCACTGATTATATCCTGCCTTGACTGCTGTATTTGCCGCTTCACTACCTCCCAGCCTCCTGTCTCTCCTCTCTCCTGTCCCTATTTCATTCTGCTGCCAAGATCATTTCTCTATAAACTGTTCAGTCCATATCTCCCCCTTCCTCAAAACCTTCCAGTGGTTGCATATTAATAAACCTCCCTCCATCCTGTTACCTTGTTCTCCATTTGGGAATAGTGAATAGTAATAATAGCCATCTTTGTTGAGTCCTTACCATGTACCAAACACTGTACTAAGTGCTGGGGTAGACACAAGAAAATCAGGTCACCTAGGGAGCTCACAGTCTAAGTAGGAGGGAGAACAGTTACTGAATCCCCATTTTACAGATGAAGGAATCGAGGCACAGAGAAGTTAAGTGACTTGACCAAAATCACACAGCAGGCAAGGGGCGGAGGTGAGACTAGAACCCATGTCTTCTGTCATCCTTTCCACTAAGCCACACTGCTTCTCTGAATCACTGCCATCCGCTTTATCTCTAGGGCACATTAGAAGATATCACAGAGTACGTTACCTGGTGAACGGGGCATTTTTCAATATGAGCAACGATAATTTCCCCAGGAAGCTTGACTAGAATGTAGGAAGCGAGATTATAGAGTGCCATGATATCGCCAGCAAAGGTGATAATGCTCAGCTCGGGTAACATGGAACACTGACCTAAAAAGGCAATATGTATCTATATAAATAGGTGTCATCTCTTCATGAGCTCTACTGTTATGGATACATCAATTTCAAAAATGATAAAGAAACACAAAAACCCTAGCCTGATTTTACTTGCTAATGAAAAGGAAAAGATAGGGTGAGCTGAGCTTTATTGGATGAAAATCCGATGGATGAGAAAGATGGAGAATTGCCTCATCTAACTCAATAAGCAACCTCTTCCCATAATTAAAGGGATCAACTCCAAAAGGCTACTCAGAAACCTAATTTCCTAATGGCATTTATTAAGGGCTTACTAAGTGATAAGTCCTGAGGAAGATACAAGGTTGTGATATTGGACCCAGTCTCTATCCAACCCAGGGGTCACAATCTACCTTATCCCCATTTTACAGGTCAGGAAACCGAGAGCCACAGAGGTTAAGTAGCTTGCTCAAGGTCCCACAGTAGGCACGTTGCAGAGCCAGGACTATAATAAAGGTCTCTCAACTCTCAGTCCTGTGCTTTCCACTAAGCCACGCTGTCTCCCAAATCTGCAATGTAAAATTAAGTAGAGGTTTGCCAATAACGTAAGAACCATCACAAAAAATATTTTCCAAAATAATTCTCTCTAGTGCCCGATTTATTTTTTCTGGCTGCCTAATGGATAGTTGCAACTTTTCCACTTCACTCGGCGTTGGGTAAATATGACAATGTCTTTGAAAGAATGGAAATCATTTTAATGGTTATTTTGGTAACATGAAGATTAGAAATTATGGCCTTTTTATCAGATGGAAAAATCAGTAGCAAAAGTTAAAAATTTCACTTCAGTCTATAAGATGTTTTGTGCTTCTAACATCAGAATAACAATTTAATTTAGCTGCTAAAAATAAAATCCCCACATCTTATATTCCAAGAACTACGATGATTCAATACGAGGCTTTTGAAATTTAGGTTCACCGTGTTAAATGTCTTAAAAACATAACTTACAAGGACATTCCCATTCAGGGCAGCAGTCATCAATGTTCACCTGAACTGGCATCCCCTGAAATCCACAATCAGGAATTTTCACATCCTCGTAGCAATTCTTTGACATATTGTATAACTTCCACCCCATATTAATGCATATATATAGGTTGCATCTATCGACAGGTTCAATGTACTCTGGCTGTGATGTAATTAAGAACAAAAAAGCATTGCTGTCATCGTAAATTTGCAAATGAAACCTTCTTTTAAAAGCACAATTTCCCATTGTTATCAATCAGATACTTAATTTGAAGTAAAGACTTTTTCAAAAAATAGTCCTCTTTCCTTGGTAATCACTTTAGAATATGGAATATTGATTTAATTTAAGCCTAATTTTAAAATGCAAGTGCCAGATCTGCATACTCACAGTTATCCAGATCATCATCATCAGTGGTACTTATTGAGAGCTTATTGTGTGCATAGTACTGTACTAAGTGGTTGGCAGAGTACAACTGAGTTGGTAGACATATACTCATTTACACACGAATACTTTGGTTTGAGCTGAACTTCTTGGAAAACGGAAAGATCCATGTTGACTGTTGACACTGACAGACCTCACCAGTTATAGCCATCATTTTACCTGCATTTAGTCAGAAACCCGGTAGACGGCCATGTCAAATAGATCAGGTCTCTAAATGCTGACACCTCTCCAATGGCACCAGGGAAAAGAGGTATAAGGGCTAGAAAATGCTAAGGCATGTGCTTTCTCAGCATTAATCCTTCTTGTTCTGAGGTCGAAGGGGTTGAGGCTGTGCTGAAAGATGCCAAGACTAAGCCCCAGCCTCTGGCACAAATTAAACCTTTCCCTTCATTTTGCTTAGAGCAATTTTGCTACTCTGCATAAATGTCATTCTTTCAGAATCAGCTAAAAAATTTACAAGAAATTAGTATCTTGGTGGCCTTAAAATTAAGGAAACATTTTTCATGCAGGGCAAGGCACTTAAATTGTTCAAGGAGGCTTGGAAGAACATTAGGATTTCCCATGCAATTTGAACCAAACGCAGACTTCTTCTATTTCTAAAAATAGGTCTGCTCCATGCAGAAGTAGTCTCATATCTAGTTTAAGTTCCTATTTCACTTATTTCATACTAACAAGAGCACGGGGTCCTGTGATCAATCAACAAATGGTATTTACTGAGCTCTTATTGGGGCCAGAGCAATGTAGTAAGCACTTGGGGGAGTACAATTTTACAAAGTTGGTAGACACATTTCCTACCCACAAGGAATCAGCATGGCCTAGTGGATAGAGCACGGGCCTGGGAATCATAAGGCCCTGGATTCTAATCTCAGCTCCACCACTTGTCTGCTGTGACCTTAGGCAAGTCATTTAACATCTCTGTGCCTCGGTTACTATACCTGTAAAATGGGGATTAACACTGTGAGCTCCATGCAGGACATGAACTGTGTCCAGCCTGCTTTGCTTGTTTCTTCCCTAGCGATTAGTACAGTGCCTGGTACATAGTAAGCGCTTAACAAATATTAAAAACTTTTTAAAAAATCAAATAGAGAGTGGCTTTCCTGGGGCAAAATCTTGGCATGGAAAGTGAGGCAAGGAGACAAAAGGGAAAAAGCAGCACAGGCACTGCAAACAATAAGCATAACAACGCAACACAGAACAACATTTTTGTGTGGCCAATATGGTTGGACTGTGGATCCTATCAATCAAGTAATTGTATTTATTGAGCACTTATTGTGTGCAGAGCACCGTACTAGGCACTTAGGAGAGTACAATATAGCAGAGTTGGTAGACATGTTCCCTGGTCACAAGTAGCTTACTGTCTAGAGGAATTGGGTTTTTCAGTCACACACACAGTCATATGTGAACTTTTTTATGGTAAAGTGATGGTATTTATTAATAATAATAATGATAATTAGAATGATGGTATTTGTTAAGTGCTTACTATGTGCCAAGCCCTGTTCTAAGCACTGGGGTAGATACAAGGTAAGCAGGTTGTCCCACATGGGGCTCACAGTGGGGATTGCCCAAGGTCACACAGCAGACAAGTGGTGGAGGCAGGATTAGAACCGATAGCCTCCCAAGTCTGTGCTCTTTTCACTAAGCCACACTGCTGCTATGTGCCAGACACTCTAATAAGCACTGGGGTAAATACTAGCCAATCAGGTTAGAGATAGTCCACATTTTATATAAGGCTCACGGTCTTTATCCCCATTTGATAGATGAAGTTACTGAGGAATAGAGAAGTGAAGTGACTTTCCCAAGGTCACCAAGCAGACAAATGGTGAAGCTGGGATTAGAACCTAGGTCCTTCTGACTCCCAGGGCCATGCCCTATCCACTAAGCCACACTGCTTCTCTACTAGGCCATGCTGCTTCATGGACAGTAGTATCTTCTTCAAGTACAAATGACAAAACTATATATATATATATACGTACATATATACACACACAGAATAAAATTGACATAAGAAAGAAGTGTGCTGCTAAAAATTTTGTTTCAGAAAAGCATAGAAATTGAGTTTGAAGTGTCTAGCAGAGTAAAGCAGAGAAATAAGAATGGCTATGGGACCAAAATGTGATCAGGCAAAATGATGGGTTCATACCAAGCATCCTGAAGAGACAGGCGGGATAAGTGTATGGATCACCGTGCCAAGGGAAGCGTGGTCTGCTGAGGCCGTAATCAACATTTTTGGGCCATCTGGTGAAATCCGTGTTCCAAAAGGCAGGGTGGTTATCGATCCTACGATATCTGATTCTGGAGCAAAAGCGTGTGGGATCCCAGAATATGACAGTGTCACGTCGGTCACCTCAGTATGAGAAATGGGTTTGCTGGTACTACCCAATGTCTGACCTGAAGACGTCAACGCTATTACTGAAGATCTCTCAGTTGTTTCAGATATAGACTTGGTGATGTTGTTTTGTAAATGTGTAGCCTGACTGCTCTGAGTCTGGGAGACTGCAGAAGTGGCTGAAGCAGCAACGGATGTGGGTAATGAAGACGTCGCAGGTAAACTGAATGAGCTTGCTGAAGAACGAGGTGTTAATTTGGAGGTTTCTGCAAAATCGGGCACTGTGGCTCCCTCTGGAGATATCCCTGAGGGGCCTGAAGTTTTGAGCATAATGGCAGAGGTTTGGTGTGAAGCTGGCCTTGGAGTCAATAGTAGCTTGGTAAATAATGGGGATGGAAATGTGAAAGGTTCTCTAGAAACAAGACCGTCCATGGTTTGCCCTGTTGACGCAGTTTCGAGTTCAGTGTGAGGTCTCCCTGAGTCTTCTTTCGATATTGCTGTTGAGAAAGTAAGCGGGGGAAACATTAGGCATTTACTTACACAAAATGGAAAAGATAAGTTCTAAAAGTGTCTAGGTCTTTCACATTATACTGAAGATTTGTTCTCCAGAGCTAAGAACGGGAGATCTGGATTCCAGTGTCAGTTGCTCTGCCACTTGTCTGATGTGTGACCTCAGGTGAGTCACTTAATTTCTCTAGGCCTCATTTAACTCATATGTAAAATAGGGGTAAATCCTCCCCTTTCTGACCTAGAATAGGAGCCCGACACGTGTCCCATATGCCCCATGTGGGGCAGGAACATGTCTATCTTGAGTTGCTTTTATATACCCCAGCCCTTAGTACAGTGTCTGGCACATAATAAGTGCCTAACAAGTACCGTAAAAAAAGTTGCCTAGTAATAACAACAACAACATGAGGACTGGGTTTCATGAGAAGCTCAAGGTCATGCACTCTTTTTTATGGCATTTTTTAAGTGCTTATTTTGTGGCAGGCATTGTACTAAGCTATTAAGTACAATAGCTACAAAATCGGGTTGGACACAGTCCCTGTCCCACATAGAGCTCACAATCTTAATTCCTGTTTTACAGACGAGGGAACTGAGGGACAGTGAAGTGACATGACTTGCCCAAGATCACACAGCAGGCAAGTGATGGAGCTGGGATTAGAACCCAAATCCTCTGACTCCCAGGCCATGCTCTATCCACTAGACCATACTGCTTCTTTCTCCAAGAGCCCCCCTACACCAGGATGCTCTAATCCCACCCCTCTACTGCAGGAATGAAGGTCAGTGGAGATGGAGTATCTTTATAAACTTAATAATATTGGGAAAAATATATAATTTGCAGATCCAGGGTGTATTCACTGGTTTGTTAATGAGATTTTGTTAATGAGATGTACATCACCTTGATTCTATTTATTTGCTATTGTTTTAATGAGATGTTCAACCCCTTGATTCCATTTATTGCTATTGTTCTCGTCTGTCCGTCTCCCCCGATTAGACCGTAAACGCATCAAAGGGCAGGGACCGTCTCTATCTGTTACCGATTTGTACATTCCAAGCGCTTAGTACAGTGCTCTGCACATAGTAAGCGCTCAATAAATACTATTGAATGAACGAATGGTTTCTTGTGTTAGGTCGATTACTGAAACTAGAGTGTATGATATCGATCTGTTTTTTGTATCCATGTTAGACTGCCTGCTCTTTTAGGGCAATATGTCTCTTTTTATGCACAATGCACAGTGTAGACACTCATAAAAATATTGAATGATGAGCACGATGACATACAGACAGCTTAATCAAATGTGATCTGCGTACCCAGAGGTGACGGTCCTGGCAGAAAGTCATAGTCATTATTGCACTAAAGTTTGAAAATAGCTTAAGGATAGACAGCTTCTGAGATTGAGAAGCAGCATGGCGTAGTGGAGAGAGCATAGGCCTGGGAGTCATAAAGTCATGGGTTCTAATCCCGGTTCTGCCACCTGTCTGCTCTGTGACCTTGAGGAAGTCACTTCACTTCTCTGGGCCTCAGTTACCTCATCTGTAAAATGGGGATTGAGACTGTGAGCCCTATTTGGGACAGGGACCGTGTCCAAACCGATTTGCTTGTATCCACCCCAGTGCTTCTTAACAAATACCATAATTATAATTATTTATTTTATAGTACCCAGTGGTTGAGAAATAGTTGAGTTGTTATAAACAATCCCCTGAACTAGTAACAAATGTAGACTAAAAATGGGGTAAGTCCAGTAAATAAATATCTATCAATCAATCAATTGTATTTATCAAGCACTTACTATGTGCAGAGCACTGTACTAAGCACTTGGGAGAGTTTAACACAACAATATAGCAGACACATTCCCTGTTCACAGCGAGCTTGCAGTCTGGAGGGATCTTACAGCAATTTTCTTTCCTTCAGATTGTGCCTTGGTTTGGAGTGTTTTGGGTAATGATACGGTACCTGTGACGGTTGTCTGTGCATCAATAGGCACAGCTGTTTTTCCTGGAACAAAAGTATCTATGGTATCCACCATATGAGGTGTTATTGCTGTTGGTTGCATTTTGTGTGTTGATTCTGAATCTGATGCCAATACACCTGTAAAGAATCAAAGAACTGCCGTCTCAGTTTATTTCCTCCCCGCTCAAGAGTACAAAAGGCTTTTTCAACTTCAGGCTCCGGTGTGTATTTTTTAAAAAATACAATTATTATGTGAGATGAACTTTTGGTGTCCACTTAATCCCTAGTGGACAGGTTGTCAGATCACATAGGGAGATTCTCAGTGGTAGAGACATTTTATCACTGGGCCAGTGTGGGTGAAAATCACAAAGAACAGTTACTTAAGTACCCTCTCTCCCTACACTGACTTTTCTTGACAACCACAATACAGAAACGAATAATTAAAATGAATCCTCAAAATCCTGGTAAGCAGCCTTTATGGAAAAGGGGAGAAATCTAATAATGTTATAGCGAAATGGATCTGCTGATTAACTCTTTGTAATGCTACTGGATAGAGTTAATTGGTAAACTGGCAATGGATTTCAAAGTAAAAATAATTAAAAAAAACAGCAGACACTTACAGTCTCCAGGATAAACACATTTAAGGGTGACTTCATCAAGAATCATGTTTTTTGGACAGTATGGCAAGCATCCCTCAACCCTATGTAGAAAAAGTAAAATAAATTACTACTATTCCTGAAATTGAATTAGGAGAATTGTCAGCATATCATATTTAAAAGACAGCATTCTTTCCAAAGGCAATTCTATTCCCAAAACTTAACTCAGAGGGATTTTCCAATTACGAGCTTTGAATTAACAACCTCATCCTCTGGAAATACCCATTTGTAAATGTCACAAGCAGTATCATTCTGCTCACACAAAGTAGTTTCTTCAGTATAGGTATAAGTTGGGGATGACTGCAATGTAATAATAATAACAATTATGTTGGTATTTGTTAAGCGCTTACTATGTGCAGAGCACTGTTCTAAGCGCTGGGGGAGATACAGGGTCATCAAGTTGTCCCACGTGAGGCTCACAGTTAATCCCCATTTTACAGATGAGGTAACTGGGGCACAGAGAAGTGAACTGACTTGCCCACAGTCACACAGCTGTCAAGTGGCAGAGCCGGGATTCGAACCCATGGCTTCTGACGCCCAAGCCTGGGCTCTTTCCACTGAGCCACGCTGCTTCTCTAACTGGTGTGTAGTGACCATACATGCCTGTGCCCGGTACACCTTTATTACTTGGCCAACCTGCCCAAGGTCACACAGCAGTTAAGTGGCAGAGTTAGGGTAAGAACCCGGGTCCTTCTAACTTTCAGGTTGGTGCTCTATCCACTAGGCTATACTGTTCCTGGCCCTCAACAATCTTACAGTCTAGAGGGGAACAAAGACATTACTATAAGCAAGATATAATATATAGTCTATAGATATGTACATAAGTTCTGTGGGGTTGAGGATGGGGCAAATACAATAAAAGAAGAGAATGGAGATCCATTGGAATCATTAGGGTTCCCACTTCACCAAAGAGCCCAATTTCATCAATCAATCAATATTTATTAAGCATTTACTCTGTGCAGAGCACTGTACTCAGCCTTTGGGAGAGTACAAAATAACAGAGTTGGCAGACACATTCCCTAATCTTACAGTGTAGGCAAATTTCCAGTTGTCCCAAACAGTAATTTTTAGTAATGTATTGATTTTGCTTTAATAATCCACAGTGCTGATTCAGCTTTTGAAGTATTATCTCTCTCTATTTTTAGTAAGCAATGAAGTTAATAGAGGTAGTGGTTATGTCCATCGTCCCTTGCTCTCAGCTAATTGTGTTCCACTGGGGCATAGAGTGCAACAAGCCAGCAAGATAGGCTGGGGTAAAGTGCCTGGTAAGTTATTCTAGGTGCAGTGCCCATTTCTGGCTGAAGTCATGGCAGCATCACGATGATGCCCTACCTTGGCACTAGGAGCTGGCAGGCAGTTTCCATGGAAACCACAGCCGCCTTTGCCATTCGTGTTAACCAGGTGTTTTTCCAGGCTCCTAGTGGGCCCATCCACCTAGCAGAATGCTCTAAGTGATTCGTCGCTCAGAAACCTTCACCACTGAAATGCATGAATAGCCCACTCATTCATTCAATCCTATTTATTGAGCACTTAATGTGTGCAGAGCACTGTACTAAGCACTTGGGAGAGTACAATATAATAACAGACACATTCTCTTCCCACAACAAGCTTATAGTCTGCCAAAGCTTAAAAGCAGGACAAACGCAAACAACTCTCCTGACTTCTTAATCAATCAAGGTGTGGATTATTAAAGCAACTACTTTGCGCTGATCAATCAACTAATAAATTACATTTGTTGAGAGCTTATTGTGTGCAGGCCACTGTAGTAAGCACTTGGGAGAGTACAAGATCACAATATGGCAGATTCCCTGCCCTCAACCAGTTTACCGCCTAGAGGAGTAGACACAGCATTGTAATAAGCGTTTGGTAGAGTACAATTCAACTGAGTCAAAAGATACAATTCCTGCCCACAATGAGCTTACAGTCTGGGCCCAAAATACTCAGATCCCTCAAGCCCTCAAGCCCAGGGAGCTCATATATACCCTCCCCACTCTCCAGCTGAGGAGGGTGTGATCATAACCTACTAATAATTAGATGCAGGAGAAAAAGATGGGATGGATTGGTGAGTGTGGAAGACCCACTGCATGTGGGAATATGCTTCCAAGCACAAGACAGGTACATATCTTCAGGCCTATAAGGACTACAGTATTTTGGAAATCACAGTAAAGTTCGGTACATGCTGGTTTAAATGGAAAATGGTACTTACGGTGGAAGAAATTTACAAAAAAGTGCTTCAGGATCACTACATGTCCTAACGCATGGGGTAGCACAAGGCTCATATCTCCATTCACACATCCTTCTATATGGGATGGCTGCCTGAATTTCTGAAAAAACAAAGCAAACCGCCCCCCACAAAAATGGGTATTTTGTTTTCCCTTTAGCTCTTAAGAGCTAATTTTCCACAAAGATAGGTGACGTCATACAATGTGTTGTTTGGAAATTTGTACATTATACACTGCAAGGCAAAACTCCACCTCCCCTTTCAGAGGAATTCGAAGATGTCCTCTCCTAGCATGCCGCTTAATCAGAGAGAGAGAGAGGATTTTCTGCAAAGACAGGGGACTTCACACAGTGAGTTGTTTGGAAATTCTTACGTCATACACTGAGAGACAGAACTCCACCTCCCCTTATAGAGGAATTCGAAGATGTCAAGCTCTGGTCAAGCACTTAGTACAGTGCTCTGCAAATAGAAAGCAGTCAATAAATACGACTGATGTTACCTTACGTTTTGCTTGCTCAGACTCAATGAAAGTACAATATAAAGGCAATTGTATTGCATTTTAAAATTAGAAGAGCATGACTACGCTTTACAGAATAATAATTTAGTGAACTTTAATAATATTATCTCTGAATATAACCTACACAAGTTAGAAGGAAAAATAAAAACGTTTTTGTCCTTGATAGTTAAAACACACTTATGTAACATCCCAGCTCTGCCACTTGTCAGCTGTGTGACTGTGGGCAAGTCACTTAACTTCTCTGTGCCTCAGTTCCCTCATCTGTAAAATGGGGATTAAGACTGTGAGCCTCACGTGGGACGACCTGATTACCCTGTATCTACCCCAGCGCTTAGAACAGTGCTCTGCATATAGTAAGCGCTTAACAAATACCAACATTATTATTATTATCTTTTTACTGAATAATCTGTGAATTTTGAAGGTGAGGGGGGCAAATAAATAGCTTACCTTCTATACTGAAACTGCTGGACTGCTTAAACTCTTCAGAGTTATCATATTTGGACACTTTGACACTGGAATCAATAAAGGTAATAAAAAAACCTTTCTTGCTGTGTAATTCGAAGGCACTAGAACCCGGAATCCAGAGACCCTGGTGGTGGAAAAATGTAGCTGTCTGCTGGAAGGTTGCATTTGCCTCCCATTGTTCCAAGGTAATAGATTCGTCACCGTGGACATGGAGAAAGTAGTTTGGCCTTTCAGCGGATTCCAGAGAGACAAGGGTCAGTGCTGAAACAGGGGAAGCGATACAAGTGCTTAGTACAGAGCTCTGCATGCAGTAAGCGCTCAGTAAATATAATGGAATGAATGAATGAAGCCATCAGGCAGGATTTCCCGGCAGAAACCAAAGGGGAAATGATAGATTGAAGTATGCTTTATGATTGGAATCGTGCTAATAAAATTGCCAACCTATGGGATTGATACTCTAAATAGAAGTAAAAGGAATCCTTAAGAAATAGAAATACTTGATGGGAGAAGCAATAGTAACATTAAAAAAATAGACTGACATGATACCTTTCTGAGAGATGAAGAATGCATTAAATGTCAAAGAAAGGTCTTGAGAGTTCAGTTTTTGAAGACAGAATATTTAGTTCCAGTCCTAACAATATGGATATTATTTAATTAATCAATCGTATTTGTCGAGCACTTATTCCCATTAAATCGTTAAGGAAGAACTTGGGTAGCACTAGAAAAAGGTCAAATTTGGGTGCAACGAGACATTTACGTTGCCTTAGACTCTCACTACCTTTTTTGATATTTAATGCATGGTGCATCTCTCTCTGAGAACAGTATCATGTAATTACATTTTATTAGGGTTACTATTGTTTCTGGCCTAGTTGAAAGACCTTTGCCTTGGAAGTCAGAAGGATCTGGGTTCTAACCCCAGCTCTGCCACTTGCCTGCTGTGTGGTGATGGACAATTCACTTCACTTCTCCGTTTCTCAGTGACCTCATCTATAAAATGGAGATGAAGACTGTGAGCCCCATGTGGGACATGGACTGTGTCCAACTTGATTAGCTTATATCTGTACCAGGGCTTAGTACAATGCCTAGCACATAGCACTTTACAGATACCAGTAAAAAAAAAGTATTTTTTCTTTAAGGATTGCTATTCTGTCTAACTAGAGCATCAATCCTGTAGGATGGCAGTTTTCAAGAGATGGCAATCACTGTCTCAAAACCACCAGACAACATGATTAACGAACAGAAAGGAGTGAGAAAATGAGAAGGATGGTCAGATTAGGTATGTGATTTCTTGCCTACTCTTGAGGTACATAACAGGGATGCTTATATCATATGCATATATTTACAAGCCAATTTCCCAAGTAACCAAAAAAGTCAGTTTTTCTCTTTGCCATTATTCTGCCTGTTCTGGCAGAGCAAATCACCAAACACTTTCACTTCCAAAGAATTAGGAAAAAAATTCACCCTTCTGTCTTTTGCTTGACATTGACAAGAGTGACTCATAATTCCAAGCAAATTTAGGAACCGAGAGGCTTAGATGGGAAAATTTTAAATGATTGTTATTTGGGATCACCAATTTCATTATCTTGCATTGCAGTATTAATGCATGTACTTAACGAGTAACGAGTCAAAGAAATACCTTTGCCAAAAAAATGAGTTTTGTCTTATTTCTCGATTTATACTCACATGAATCTTTTTCTTTGAAAAGACCTGGCGTTATCATGAAATAGAAAAAAGCACTGTCAGGTGTATGACTTCTTGGTAAAGGAAGGATTTTTCTACTGATAACATCAACTCCCAGAACAGTATCACTGTGACCATAATTAGCCAAAATATATGGTCCTTCTCCCAGTCCTAGGAAAACAAAAGTAATGGAAATTTTCATTTGTAAGAGAAAAAATTGAACTGTTAACAGCTATTACTATAAAATTTTTGAAGAACATATTAATAAATGTAGAAATTATGATGAATAAGCAGTAGGGTTATACTTTGACTAATGAATCCACCTTTTAATATGCTCACCCCACATCTTACTGTTGTAAAGTTGTCAAAGTATCGTAACTTCACCATGCCACATCAAGTAGAAAACAAAGCTAAGTATTTCTGGTTCAATGACAGTATGCTATTTTCTCTTAATTGATCTAAATATTTGGATAATTCTAGTCCCAGGAATATTCTTTCATCACCGTGATCATTATGTGCATTTATTGAGGGTCTACTGTTCAAAGGCATGATTCTAGGCTTAAACAAAATTTGATTAAAAATTTGATTACATATTATTACCACCTAGACTTTTATAATCTAATTGAAGATTTTACAGTCCTTTAGACTCCAAGTTCACCTTCTAGACTGTAAGCTCACTGTGGGCAGGGAACCTATCAACTCTGTTGTATTGTACTCTCCTAAATGCTTATTAGAATAGTTCTTTGCACACAGTAAGAACTGAGCGTGGGCCTAGGTTCTAATCCTGGCTCCACCACATGTCTTCTGTGTGAAGTGAGCAAGTGAAGTGAGCAAGTCCACTTTTCTGTGCCTCAGTTCCCTCATCTGTGAAATGGAGATTAATAATAATAATAATAATAATGTTGGTATTTGTTAAGCTCTTACTATGTGCCGAGCACCGTTCTAAGCGCTGGGGTAGACACAGGAGAATCAGGTTGTCCCACGTGGGGCTCACAGTCTTAATCCCCATTTTACAGATGAGGGAACTGAGGCACAGAGAAGTTAAGTGACTTGCCCACAGTCACACAGCCGACAAGTGGCAGAGCTGGGATTCGAACTCATGAGCCCTGACTCCAAAGCCCGTGCTCTTTCCACTGAGCCACGCTGATTAAGAATGTGAGCCCCCTGTGGGACAGGGACTGAGTTCAACCTGACAACCTAGTATCTACCCCATTGCTTAGTACAGTGCCTGCCACCTAGTCAGCACTTAACAAATCACATTAAAAAAGTAAAAAAAAAATTGATTAATTGATTGATATCACAAAACTTGTGGAAAGGCCCAAATTGAGAAACGCACAGCATTCTTTAAAAAATTAAACAAACTGTATACCTTGGCCTCAGTTTTCCAGATAAATGATTTTTGTCTTAAAATTATCTACAATATTTAGATTAAATATATATTTCAGGCCAGAAATGTAAGGGTAATCTTAGTGAGGAGCAACCATTGTCTATAATTTCTCAGGGAATTGCTGTGTTCCTACGTTTCTTTCTAGTATATGCATACATAATCAGCACTTGCATATATATTTGCCACTCCTCTTGAGGGTTTCTCTAAGAAAACATTCAAACGAAGCCTTTCAGCCACACTAATAAAAGCCCGATAAAATCTAATCATCACTAGAATCAGTAAAATCATCTTCCAACACAGAGGGAGGAAGGAAGAGAGCTTTGTAATGTTTCAGAGTGGCTGAAAATCTCCTACGTAATGCACTTAAGGAAGCACAAATTTTTAAAAAGACAAAATCCTGGCTAGTCAAGGAAAGGAACAACAGTCTATAAAAATGATTTGAGGCTGAGCGAAGTAGCCTTGGCCATTCCTGCTATGACTTAGGGCTCTGTAAAGCTCCAGTCTAACTGTAAATTTCTGGGCAAACATGGCCCAGCCTCCCGCCCTGATATCACATCTCTGTTATGCACAGCTCCTCACTGTCGACTTCTGGCAGTAGGCTTGACAGGAATGCAATGTTAGGCCCTTGTCCTAATAAGGATGTCCAGTTTCACCAGGAATCGTAGAAGGCCAGACCATATAAGGGGCAGCCCTGTTCGCTCTGCTGTCATTTGTCTGTGCCCCGACACTTTACCACTTCCAAGAATCCTGGAGCAGGCTGAAGCAGCCCTCGACTCCTTCAAGTTACACTTGGGAGAATCCGGATTACCGGACTTTTGCTGGATTTCAGCTACCGAAGTTACCAAGGGGTTTAGCTACCCCTCCGGAGTCGCCAAAATGTAAGCCCATGAAAGAATGAAGCAAAAATGAAAAATAGGGTCAAGAAGCACAGACAGTAAAGAAGCACAATTATCAACTCCTTCTGCAAAGAGATGTTTTACTCAGAATCCCTATGGCAGTATGAAGAGAGAATTAGTAATTGAGAATCCTTTCCCATAGCAGTGGAAGGCTTCTGGGTTTGTTAAAAACTTTTAGTAGGGGGTTTCTGGATAAATGTATTCACCTGTGAGCCTTTAAAAATGGTTTGCAATATGTTCAATATCTAGAGATACATAGTAAAGAGCCAAAGGACCTGTGGTGTTAGCCAATCTACAGTTGTTTTTTGAGATATTATCCAGAAAGCAACTCGGGGTCTCAGTAAACATGATCGAATAACCGGTATTGAAGCTAACAAAAGGGCTGAATTACAAATTGTAGGAAAGGGAGAAAAGGGGACTAACTACAGCAATATTGGAATTACACAGACAATGACGCAAACATCCAAGTCCCTAACGTCTTGTAAACAGACCTCTTTGGGAAAAAAATATAAGCGGCTGGCGGGGGGTCGGGGGGAGGGGGGGGGGCGTGTTCATTCAAGGGCATCGACTTTTTATTTTGACTTTGGAGATAAACTTTGGGGTAGAGCCTAAAATTATACCCTCCGTATATGCCAAACTGCCACTTTCCCCACCTTCTAAGTCTTACTAAGGTCACACCTTCTCCAAGAGGCCTTCCCTGATTAAATTCTCTTTTCCCTGGCTCCCTCTCCCTTTTACATCATCTCTGCACTTGGATCTGTGACCCTTGGACATTGATATTTGCCCCATAGCACTTATGGACAAATCTACAAATCATCTATTATAAATTATTTATTTATATTAATGTTTGCCTCCCCCACTAGACTGTAAGTGCACTGTGGGTAGGGAACGCCTCTACAAACACTCTTGAATTGCACTCTCCTAAGCACTTTGTACAGAGCTCTGCACCAGTAAGCGCTCAGTAAGTACCATTTTATGATGAAGATAAAGGCGGAAGGACACTGGGTGTTTGGGCCTTTGAAAGTATAGGGAAGAGGAAAGGGAAGCAAAGAGGAGACTCGTGGAGGAAAAGGGAAGGAGAAAAGAGGAAGGAAAGAAGGAGGAAAAAAAGAGAGGAAAAAGAAGAGAGAAACAGATGGAAAGAAGAAATGGGAGAGAAAGGATTGAATCCTTTCTCTACCTTCTTCACTGCCACTTTCATTGATTCATTCAATTCATTCAGTCAAATTTATTGAGCGCTTACTGTGTGCAGAGCACTGGGAAAGTACAATACAACAATAAACAGTGACATTATCTGCCCATAACAAGCTTACAGACTAATGGAAGCAGGGTGGTATAGTGGCTAGAACACGGGCCGGGAGTCAGGTCTTGGGTTCTAATTCTGGCTCTGACGCTTGTCCACTGTATGACCTTGAGCAAGTCACTTCGCTTCCCTAGGCTTCAGTTACCTCATCTGCAAAATGGGGATTGAGACTATGAGCTCCATGTGGGACAGGGACTGTGTCCAACCGGATTTGCTCGTATCCATCCCAGCTCTTAGTATTCTGCCCAGCACATAGTAAGCGTTAATGAATACCATAATTATTATTATCATTAATGGGGGGGAGACAGACATCAATACAAATAAATAAAAATCACAGATATGGATATAATAATAAGCATAATAATTATGGTATTCATTAAGCACTTATATATGCCCAACACTGTTCTAAGCACTGGGGTGGATACAAGGTAGTCAGGTTGTCCCACGTGGGGCTCACAGTTTTAATCCCCATTTTACATTAGAGGTAACTGAGGCACAGAGAAGTTGAGCGACTTGCCCAAGGTCACACAGCAGACAATCGGCAGAGTCGGGATTAGAAACCGTGTCCTCTGACTCCCAGGCCCGGGCTCTTGCCACTAAGCCACACTGCTTCCCAAAAGGGTTTAGGGGCTGGGAGCGGGGAGGAGCAAATCAGGGTGACTCAAAAGGGAGTCACCAGGTGCTGGAGTCAGATGCATTTCTTGAGCCAAGGGCCCATAGACAGGGAATGTCCACCTCCACACGCCGCCTCCTCTGGTCGCTCCCAAGGATCCACTGGGATTGTTCATTCAATAGTACTTACTGAGCGCTTACTGTGTGCAGAGCACCGTACTAAGCGCTTGGAATGAACAAGTCGGCAACAGGTAGAGACGGTCCCTGCCGTTTGACGGGCTTAGCACACATTCCAAGACCACTGCGATGCAAGCCCTCCATGGGCCCTCAACAGTGCTGCTTTGCTGGGCTGCCCTTTGACTGGGTTCAACAGTCACAGCCGTGGTTGTGTACTTTCCCAAGGGCTCAGCACAGTGCTGTGCACGTAGTAAGTGCTCAGTCGATACGATTGATCGCCTGCTGACTGGTTGACCGACGTGCTCCGGGGCGGTGACCTCCAGGATCTCCCCGTGCCATCCAGGCAGACGAATATGTGTGAAGTTGAGGGGGTGGGCGGCCCTACCCACGGGACCCGAGAGCCGGGTCGGGGGAGACACCGGCAGTGGAGCTCGGCGTCTGAGGGGGGAGTCAAGAAGGGACAGTGGTGGCAGAGATCCCACCTTCCTCTTCCGACTTCCCGCCAGCAAGGGGGGCAAAATGGGTCCTCCATCTTGGCTCCACTTCCGGCTCTAAGGAGCAGGGCGTACGTGGGGCACGAGGCTAGCTACAGCTGTCAGCCTTGGACCAAAAAGTGATGAGATAAAATCACTCTACTCTCCCAAGAGCTTAGTAGAGTACATTCAGTAAGCACACAATAAACGGGATTCATTGAATGAATTAGCTATTATCGAGTTACCACAGTTACTGTGGCATTTGTTAAGCACCAGGCACCGTACTAAGCACTGGGGTAGATGTGAGGTAATCGGGTTGGACACAGTCCCTGTCCCACAGAGGGGTCACAGTCTTAAGCAGTCGAGAAGCAGCATGGCTCAGTGGAAAGAGCCCGGGCTTTGGAGTCAGAGGTCATGGGTTCGAATCCCGGCTCAGCCCCTTGTCAGCTGTGTGACTGTGGGCAAGTCGCTTAACTTCTCTGTGCCTCAGTTACCTCATCTGTAAAATGGGGATTAAGACTGGGAGCCCCACGGGGGACAACCTGATTCCCCTGTGTCTACCCCAGCGCTTAGAACAGCGCTCTGCACAGAGTAAGCACTTAACAAATACCAACATTATCATTATTAATCCTCATTTTACAGATGAGGTAACTGAGGCCTGGAGAAGTGAATAATAATAATAATACCTATGGTATTTGTTAAGCACTTACTTTGTGCTGGGCACTGTACTAAGCTCTGGGGTGGATACAAGCTAATTGGGTTGGACACAGTCTCTGACCCGCATGAGCCTCACAATCTTAATCCCCATTTTAAAGATGAGGTAACTGAGGCCCAGACAGCAGACAAGAGGTAGAGCCGGGATTGGAACTCAGGTCCTTCTGACTCCCAGGCCTGTGTTCTACCCACTACCGTGTGCAGAGCACTGTGCTGAATCCTTGGGAGAGTACGACGGAACAGAGTTGATAGGAATGTTACCCGCAGGAGCTTTAAAATTTTTACCCACCCACTCAACTGCTGGGCCACAGTCGACCTTCTGACAACGTGCGTCTTATTTGGGTAACCTCATCGCTAGTTCTGCCTCCAAAAGACACCTGAATGTTTTGAGAACCATCCTTACCAAGGAGGGTTCTATACTATATTTTACTACAGGTGGAGAAAAATTTGCCTTTTAATTTAATAATGGTATTTATGGAGTCCTTACTGTGTGCAGAGCATGACACTAATCAATCACTCAGTGGTATTTACTGAGTGCTTATTGTGTTCAGAGCACCGTACTAAGAGTGTGGGAGAATACTACACAATTAGCATTAGCAGCACGAGCTTAGCAGTCTAAAGGGGGAGACGAATGTTAATATTGTATTCCCCCAAGTACCCAGTACAGTGCTTTGCACTTTGTAAGTGCTCAATAAATACCACTGAGTGAATGAATGAATAAATCCTTTATAATATATAATTTAAAGATATGTACATAAGTGCTGTGGGGTGGGGGAGAATATCAAATGCATGGCGCAGTGGAAAGAGCACGGGCTTTGGAGTCAGGGCTCATGAGTTCGAATCCCAGCTCTGCCACTTGTCGGCTGTGTGACTGTGGGCAAGTCACTTCACTTCTCTGTGCCTCAGTTCCCTCATCTGTAAAATTGGGGATTAAGACTGTGAGCCCCACGTGGGACAACCTGATTCCCCTGTGTTTACCCCAGCGCTTAGAACAGTGCTCTGCACATAGTAAGCGCTTAACAAATACCAACATTATTATTATTATTATCAAATGCCCTAAGTGCTTGGGGAAGTACAATACACCAGAGTAGGCAGATACAATCCCTACCCACAGGAGTTTACAATTTAAAAAGGGAAACAGATGTTAAAATAGATTAGGGATTGGGAAAACAGTAGGGTACTTCAATTTACGGAGGAAGGACTTTGAATTGAGTAACTATTTTTAAGAGAAACTCGAAAACAAGTTAAAATTCGACAAAATAAAACTTTCCCCCGATTAGACCGTAAGCCCGTCAAAGGGCAGGGACTGTCTCTATCTGTTACCGATTTGTACATTCCAAGCGCTTAGTACAGTGCTCTGCACATAGGAAGCGCTCAATAAATACTATTGAATGAATGAATGAATAACTTTAGAAAATACTGCCTAATTCTAACCATAAATGATAGCATTCTCCTTACCTGCTAGTTTTGGACTAAAATATCGATTTTTTCAGAAATATAAAAATAAAGTTACAGGTGTGTGATTATTCAACGAAGAGCCCGTTATGGGCCCTCATGGTCCTAGACTATCAAATTTTTAGTAGAAAACTCTAGTTTCTCATGTGCATTATTTTATTTGCAGAATAATCCTTTATATAAACAGCCTGAATAGAATGCTTGAATATTTTGATAACACTTGACGCATGTACCAAGGCAAAAGAATCCATTTCAAAGCTGTCCCTTCCCACCTCCCCCTCCACTTCTACGGTTACTTTTTCATCACCTGAGCCTGGTTTTGTTTGTCACTCTCTCCCATTCTCTCTGTCATTCCTTCCTATTTCCTCTCTCTTTTTGACTGCTCAGCAATCCTTCCCATTTTCCATCCTTCCTCAGGGTTGTTGACACCTCCGATCTCCAGGGACAGCAGTGACGGTCTTTTTTCCAGAAGCTCACACGCAGGCCCTGAAGGCTGTCTTTCCCCACCGCCTCCCCCATAAGCCATCTGGTTTCCATGAGAAACGCTACCTGCCCAGCATAACGGAGGAAACAGGAAACACCCCTATGGATTACCAAGTGAATTCACAGAAATCAGATTCCTCCCACGAACTGGTCGGTACTTGGAGGCAAGTTTATCCAGCATAGAATCCATGGGAGAGGGGAGGGTCCCTGAATCCGGCCACTAGTTCTTGGGCTGTGCCCAAAGGTAGACAAATTTCAGAAGGCAACAGACCCAAGGGACTTGTCTACCAACTCTGTTGTATTATATTCGCCCAAGCGCTTAGTACGATGCTCTGCACACAGTAAGTGTTCGATAAATACCGCTGACCGATGACTGATCCAGACGGCAATTTCAGGCCCAGATGGGTGGTCCCTAGTAGCATTTATTAATGGATTGCATCTCCCGTCAAAAACGAGCCTCGGTGTCACTTGGACCAAGAACTTGCACAAAGGAAATGATGGTAAAGATGTGATGATACCCACATTCTCTCTTCCCGTCAGCCCACTTAAGTTTAACAGATACCCCTTTGCTAAGGCACCCCAACATACACGCATGCACACAAACACACACAACACACACATACGCACACACACACACACAGAGTCCCCGAGCAGGGGACAGAGCGGATGATAACTGAACTGAACAGCCTAAAGCTAACGTAAACCAAACTGTCTAGTATGAAGTATAGGGAATAAAAATTTTCATTAGCAGGCCTCTCTAGATTTGTACATTATTTGAATAAAGCTTGATTATATGCAGAGCATATTGCTCAATAAATACGATTGGATGAATGAATGCCCTTAAATCATCACATCATCATGGTTGACCACTGACCCAATGCCACTGAGTGGTTTCCTTTGAGAGATGGCTAATCCCCCTCAGTTTTGAAAAAAGTGCTTTGGGGGTTATGAGGACTTAAGTGCTTAGCTGACGTGAAAGTACTGATTTCAATATTGGTGGATATAAAGTGGTGAGATTAAAATATAATCAGGGCTGGTCTCCTGGAGGAGAGATGAGAAGCTGTGTCTTCAGAAGTAGGCCTGGGCCCCATAGGCATAGAGAAGATTAGTTGCTCTAGGACTGCTTTAAAGAACTTCAATTTAGCATGATGTTTGATCCTGTTTGATAGGTCAATCTGTCAATTTGCCGACAACCTCCTACGCAGCGACGACCTGCTCCTGCCCTTCCCATTCCTGCATCATTCCCATCTGTCTCTGCCAATGCTGTTACCTTCTCCTACAGTCTGGTCCCCTTCACTGGCTGACTGATCGCCTTACTCTGATCAGCTTGAGGTGGGAGAGTGATGGTCCTCACTGTCCACCCTAAAATCAAAGTATGCAGACCAATTGACTTTTTTCGTCAATTTGGGCAGGCCAGTCAGCCATTACTAGCCCGTCCTGCCATGTCCCATCCCATCTCAGCAGGCCACTTGGAGTCAGCAGACTGAGGCTGCCAGTCTCCTGGTCCAGTTCCAGTATCCAGGCTTTGGAAGCAAGTCAAGGATCCTTCATAATCATCATCTTCTGGGGCCAGGCTGAAGGGACCTGTTCTCCTATCAGTGGTGGAAAACATTCCTCCCGTGGTTGCCCAATCCTCTCCACATCCTCAAGAAGCAACTCCTGACCACTACCCACAACTATCCATGTTCTTCAACCCCTAGACCCCAGTTTGCACACTCCACTCCTCTCAGGCCAACCTACTCAATTGGGCCTGATTCTCATCTCTCTTGCTCCTGACCTCTTGCTCCCTCTCTCCCTTCTGGCTGGAACTCTCTTCCCCTTCACATCCAATAATCCACTGCTCTCCCCATCTTCAAGGCCCTTCTTAAATCATATTTCCTCTAGGAGGCCTTTCTTGATTAATCTCTCTTTAGGGAGCTCTGACTTCTCTAGGATTGGAGGAGCAATCTGTCATGGAGACCAGTTACTAACTTTGATGCCCTTTCTGTTCGACACAGTAGAATTGACATCTCTGCATCCCCTTAGGTGTTTTTCTTCATTTCAGTGATCATTTCCCCAAAGCAATTTATCAAGCCTGATCTCTCAAAGAACCTTAATCTTCATATCTTTCCTTGTCACTCTACATAGAGAGACCGTTATTGCCCCACTACAGTAAACATTTCCTTATGACTTTGGCCTTAAATAACTTAGTAATTCAGGACTGAGTAGGTCCTTTCACCTGACTTCAGTCTGGTCAATTGAAGTCAACTTTCATTCTGCCTATTACAAGGCTGAAAAATCGATTTGGCTTCAATTAAATCAAAATAATAATGATGGTATTTGTTCAGCACTTACTACATGCCAAGCACTGTTCTAAGTACTGGAAGAAAGCAGGTGTTTCAAAATTATGTTAAATCCAGTTTAGTGATATACCATACATTTACATTTGTTTTTAAAATTCACAAGCATGATTTTTATACCACATTTTTTTTATTTTGAAAAGTCCCACTCCAGGACCTAGATTTACTAATTTGTAAATGTTCTGCTTAGAGGTAGTGATTTCTTACAGTGAATGCTCTTTTTAAACAACTTCCTAATCTAAATTTTACATTTTATTTAATAGTAAAGGACATAATCTGTTGCTTAATAGTCTACAACATCCTAGAGATTAATCAAAATCCAAAGGTATCCATGAAGCTTCAATTAAAAGAGATGAAGTAAAAGCTATAGTTATGTCAGAATGTTCACCCTTTATCTGCTCGCTAATAGGGTTTCTTCTAATTTATGGCTTCCTTCACATTTGCAGAACAAACATGCCAATCATTCTTAACACCTGCAAAAATTAGTTGCAAATTCTTCCTAAATAGAGAGAATTCAAGGAACTGGGGGTAAATAAAGACATTTTTGAAAGATTGAGGCTGAGAAAATATTTCTGTGAAGGAATTTTATGTAGATGCATCAAACAAAATGAGCAGTGTTGGTCATCAAAATAAACCCTTTCCTGCCAACTCAAACTATTCAAAGACAGAGCCCGAGGATGTATTTAATGAAGTAATGTTATTCTTTCAAAAAACTGTAACATACCTTGATTCAAATATTCACAGTCCAATGCTGAAATAGAAAAGTGGAAAAATATTAAACTTTAAAAATATTCGATCCATGGCCAGGTCTGTCACCGGCAATCTAGAGACACCATAAGTAAAGCATAATTTGGCAACTTGTTCCAATCAAGAAAAATTACTTTGACTATGATATATTTGAATTAATTACAGCACTATTCTAAGAGGTTATTAATAGGTGGAAAACATCTGGATCCAATTAGGAGGGTCAGCTTTTACCCTCTACACCATTAACTAATTTTTGCCTGATTTCCCATCTACACAGTGGAAAAGAAAGTAAAATGTGTTAAATCAGGAAGCAAACGCAGAGTGAGGTTTTTAAAAACAACTTGCTCTAATCCCAAACCCACAAACTTTATAGGTATGAAAAATGGTTATGGTCACAACACATTCCCCTTGGTCACAGTTTACAAATCAAGAACTCCAATTATAAGTGCTCAGGATGTGTCTACTCATTCTGTGGTATTGTACTCTCCCAAGCACTTGGGACAGTGCTCTGCACACAGTGAGCGCTCAATGGATCGGTTGATATCAGTCACAGAAGCAGACACAGAAGCGCAAAAGCAAATTGCATTTGCAATTTTCTAGGCACACTTAAAATCTTCCTCCTTGTTCATAGATCACAAAAAGTAGGTCTTTATCTCCCAGTAGCGGTGTCCAAGAGAGTATTAACATCTGTGAAGCTATGCTGTAATAATGTTCAAACTTGGGTACTCACCACAGAGAGTCGGTGACCTCCAGTGAACCGATACGCCCTGCTGACAACATTTGTACGCATAAGCAGCGATACTTGTACACAGACATTCACAGTCTCCGCCAAGATTACAATTGCAGGTGTCCGTGTGGCAATTTTTGACAAATGGTGTCACATCAATCTGTAAGAGAAATTGGAAAAAGATAATTATCCAATTCAAACTCATTTTATGCAGTTGGGGCAATCTACTGAATGCCAGAAAATGGGAAAAACACGTACATGCCATTTATTTTCTGAATTGCCAGTGTAACACTGCCACCTAGTGCGACCCATTGAGTGCCAGGTCTTCACACTAAAACTCTATCCCTGAAGAAGAAAAAAGCTCTGCAGCCATAATAGAGACACAGAAGACGCTTATTTTTTTCTCCGAACTAAGCCACACCACTCTCATTGATCCCATCCTTCTCCCAAAAACCTGCTTGAAAATCAGATATCATTTTCATAGACTTTTCCTCATGTTGCAGACAACTCTGAAAAACAAAATAAATTTACCTCCTCCTTCCCCTTTTTATGGTATTGGTAAGGTGCTTACTATGTGCCAGGCACTGAACTAAACTCTTGGGTAGATGAAGGCTAATCAGGTTGGACCCAGTCCACGTCCCACATGATTAATCCCCATTTTACAGATGAGGTAACGGAGGCATAAAGACTTGCCCGAGGTCACACAGCAGACAGGTGTCAGAGCCGGGATTAGAACCCAGCTCCTTCTGACTCCCGGGCTCCTGCTCTTCCCACTTGGCCACACTTCACCTGCCTTTTTCCCCCCTTGAAATCCTAACAGTAAATACCAAAACAATTAAAATATCATTCATAGCAATGTGTTTTCCATGATTTTAAGAAAGTGGATAACTTCTTAATAACTTGATAACTTCAGAACTCGGCCTAGCAGGAGTTGTAGGGGAAGGCAGGCCATTCTCCAGGACCACTAGTTCTTGGATTTACTGACCCCAGTTCCAGGAAATGTTTACTTCCCTGCACCTCTCACTAGAGGAGCTAGTACTAGCAGTTGCTCTGCTCAATGGCTGTCATCTCTTAGCTTCTTCTGTTTCCGTTTGGATTTGTGCAGAGCGTACCTCGGCATCTTTATGAGAGTGTGTTCTCTGAAAGAATGTGAGATCTCTGAATCACTGGTTGAAGTCAAATAGCATTACCCCCATTCAACCAACCTCCCCCCTTTTCTTACATCTTGGAGAAACAGTGTGGCCTACAGGAAAGAACCCAGGCCGAGGAGTCAGAGGGACCTGGGTTCTAATCCTGGCTCCATCACTTGTTTGCTGTGTATCCCTGGGCAACTCACTTCATTTCTCTCTACCTCTGTTGTCTCAACTGTAAACTGGGGGTTTAATGCCTGCTCTCCTTCCTACTGAGAAGGTGAGCCCTGGGTGATGATCTGCTTATCTTCTATCTTCCCCAACTCTTAGAACATGGCTTGACACATAATAAGCACTTAATAAATCAATAATAATAATAATAATCACTGTTCCTAGCCCCAAAGCACTTACGTACATATCCATTATATATTAATTTATACTTTATACTTAACGTCTCAGTACAGTGACCTGTACATTAAGACTGTGAGCCCCATGTGGGAGAAGGCCTGTGTCCAACCTGACTACCTTGTATCTACCCCAGAGCTTAGAACAGTGCTTAGCACAGAATAAGCACTTAGCAGGTACCATAATTATTATTATTCAATAAATATGATTGATGATTGACTGAACAACAATCAGAGCAGAGCACTGTTCTAAGCACTTGGGAAAGTCACTTAACTTGTCTGTGCCCAGTTTCCTCATCTATAAAATGGGGATTAAATACTTGTTCTCCTTCCCTCTTAGACTGTTATCCCCATGAGGGACAGGGATTTTGACCAATCTGATTTCCTTGTATCTGTCCCAGAACTTTGACAAGATAATCACTTGACAAATGCCCCTATTATTATTATTATTGAGACTGGACTAAGATACAATCTTGAGTCATTCCACTGAGGATGAAAGAGAAGATCAAAAAGACTATATCAGTTTTGACATAGTTAATAATGTTGGTATTTGATAAGCGCTTATTATGTGCCGAGCACCGTTCTAAGCGCTGGGGTAGACACAGGGGAATCAGGTTGTCCCACGTGGGGCTCACAGTCTTCATCCCCATTTTACAGATGAGGTAACTGAGGCACCGAGAAGTCAAGTGACTTGCCCAAAGTCACACAGCTGACAAGTGGCCGAGCCGGGATTCAAACCCATGACCTCTGACTCCCAAGCCCGTCCTCTTTCCACTGAGCCACGCTGCTTCTCTAGGAGAGGGATTGTGTCGACCATCTCAATTGCATTGTACATTCCCAAAAGCTCAGTACAGTGCTCTGCACATAGTAAGCACTCAAGAAATACCACTGATTGATCATCAGGAAATTTTAAGATCTTGATATAATATTTAGGATAACCAAACTTGTTTAGTAGTTGCCACAGCCAGGGTCTGCTGATATGGTGTTATAATTCTCAATTGTATTGACTGAGCACTTACTGTGAGAGTACAACTTCAGATTTATATTGGCAGTGTTTGGTGTGTGCAATAATTTTTATCGCACCAAACAATATCTAGTTTATAGAATTTGAAGATCATGAATTGGTAAACACAATACTGATCCTGTAGCTCTGATAATATTAGAGGTGACCATTACAACTCAATTTGAAAAATTGAATTAGTAATTTATTTACCACATTGCGACAGGGTGCAAAAACATCACTGTACAGAATTGAGCACTCTTTTTTGGCATAGGGAAACTTGTTTTGATGAACTTCACAGGGTTTTACTGTCTCATTAGGGTTTTCACACTGTTAAAAAAGAGAGAAATTGATTATGGAAAACTGCATATACCATATTTGAGAAATGTAACAAAATGCAATTTAGCCTAACAGTGTAATAGATATGTTGCCAAATGCTAAAACCCATTTCCTTTTCTAGAAGAAGGCTGGGAAGACTAGATACAATATTTTATTTCTTCCCCTTTCTTACTCATTCATCACTTTTATATAAGGAAATCATAATATCATAAGAGCTGAGAGCTGGCTAAAACTTCTAGAAAGAGCTAAAGAATGCCTGGTTCTGGACAGACTTCAAATAAGGCTACACCTGTTTGACTTTTCAGGTCAAAATGAGTTTTAGGTAAGGAACAAGATAAAGCTATCTTAAACACATTGCTCCCAACACCTGGAACTGGGAGGATCTAAACAAATGTTTGATGGGGACATTTATTTTATTTCTATCTTATTTTCTTTAACTTCTCCCTGCACTATGTTGTAGTACCTTTCGTAGGAATGTAGATATGGGGAAATGAACAGAATTATGTGATAGTACATTCTTAAAGGATGCACTGTGACTGAAATGGAAAAGAATGTGAAGTCCTATGCAGACTCCACATAATTTTACTTTATTTTTTCCCCTCTTGTTTTTCTATCTGCCACTGAGACTACCATAACTGAATCCTCTCTACTTGCCAATACTTTATACGTGAATAGTGAGAGTCTCGCTCAACAGGACTGTACACACAGGATCCAGACAACAGGACGGTAAACAGGATAGTTTATTTCTATTGTTTGCAAGTTCTTCTACTGGTCTGACCCAGAAAAAGGATCTCTTGGGGATTAATGGTTTCCCATTCATTCAATTCATTCAATCATACTTATTGAGCCCGGGCCTGGGAGTCAGAAGATCATGGGTTCTAATCCCTACTCCATCATTTGTTTGCTGTGTGACCTTGGGCAAGTCACTTCACTTCTCTGTGCCCCAGTTATCTCATCTATAAAATGAGGATTGAAACTAAGCCCCACATGGGACAGAGACTGTGTCCAACCCGACTTGCTTGTATCCAGCCCAGCGCTTAGTACGGTGCCTGGCACATAGTAAGTGCTTAACAAATACCACAGCTCTAATTGTAACTGTAACTGAGCACTTATTGTATGCAGAACATTGCACAAAGCACTTGGGAGAGTATAACATATCAATAAACAGAAACATTCCCTGCCCACCTGCTCCTGGCTGGCATGTTGGAAAAAGCTAGGGTTTAATCCTTTTTTTTTCTAGTTTTTTTTTGTTAGATAAGAGACACCTTCTAAATACCTAAAGGGAGAAGCATTAGCCCTTGTTCAGATAAGGCATTCAAAAGGAATAAAAGAAATGTAGAATCTCACTAGAATCTGAAAGGAGACTTTTTCAAAATACTGCCTTGAGTATTTTGAAAAAAAGGTAATCCCTGAATAATCATGGCTGCTAACAAATAACATTTTAATTGGAGGTAAAATTAAATAGGGTGCAGCAAAGTAAATTCAAACATACATTTAAAATCACTTGCTAGTATTTACACTGGAAAAAACACAAAACGGATCATCAATTTCCACTTCCCTGGTCAATCTGCCCATCAGCTTAATTCAGAAATGCGTGTTGCCGACTGCTGCCTTCACAGACATCTCCATAAGGATTCCTTTAAGAGAATCCCCCAAAAAGCCACAACTCCCCTTACCTTGCATACCACTAAGGGACCAAAAATTGTGTATTACTATATTTTCATGCACATAGTGAGCAAGTATATAATAGATTCTTAGTATTATATTCACATGGATGAATTCAATCTTACTCTAGGCATAAATGATTTCTAACTGGAAGCAACTTTATGCACAAAATTCCATTAGCAATTCTTTTCCTTTGTCTCCCCACTCACATGACAGTGCTTATCTCCAAGTCAAAAAAAAGGTCAACTGAAAAAGATTTTTAAGATCCTTAATTATCCTTCGAAAAATCTGGTAGTAATGATACTATTTATTAGGTGCTTACTGTGAACAGAGCACTGCAGTGAGCAGCTGAGAGAGTATAATACACTTAGCAAACATGATCTCTGGTCTCATGGAGTAGGAGGGTTAGGGTTAGAATTATACATCAAATCATTATGTGGATAGGAAGAAGGAAAAGGGAATATAACATTGTGATTGTATTTGCAATATACATACAACTATGCCAAGTAAATAGGTGGTAAGCTTTTGTGGGAGTGAGGATTTGTTGCGGGAGGTGGGGAGAGGAGGAGTTCAATTTGAGATATAATCATGTTGGTATTTGTTAAGCGCTTACTATGTGCAGAGCACTGTTCTAAGTGCTGGAGGAGATACAGGGTCATCAGGTTGTCCCACTTGAGGCTCACAGTTAATCCCCATTTTACAGATAAGGTAACTGAGGCACAGAAAAGTTAAGTGACTTGCCTACAGTCACACAGCTGGTGAGTGGCAGAGCCAGGATTCAAACCCATGACCTCTGGCTCCCAAGCCCGGGCTCTTTCCACTGAGCCATGCTGCTTCCCTATATGTTGAGATGAAAACCTTAGGATTAAGTATATGGAATTTAGGAAGGCAAGGGAGTATTTGAGGAGAGATGAGAACCTGGGAGGAAAGGTTTTGGTGGGAAAACTTACTGTAACTCAGTGTGAGCTAACAGAGCTACTTTTAAATAACTTCAATCTCTCCTGTAAAAGAGAACTAGAATGAATATATACATATATGTGTGTGTGTGTGTGTGTGTATGTGTGTGTGTGTGTTATGGAATTACCTGTTAAGAAAATCAAAAATTGTATAGGTAGTTAATATGCCTGTATATGTATAAATGACCTTTAAACTTACCTGTCCAATTGTCCAACTCTCTCCAAACACCTGTGCACTTCTGACTTCCAGGTTATTAGATGTGGTCATATCATTTGAAGTGTATTTATCAAAATTTCCACACAATCCTGCCAGTCTTCCCTAAAGTTTAAAAAAAAATCTTTAAAGATTCCTTCCTTCCCTTTATTAATTGAAAAGTGAAATTCTACTAAAAATGTAAAAAAAAAATTCATCAGTAGATTTGGTAAACATTTTAGTTTTCTAAACAATTTAAATCATAATTTTTTGAATATATTTAACCCTTCAGCTCAGGTTCCTCATGATTTTAGCTATGATTATATCACACCAAGTGGCTATGAAAGTGAATCAATCGATAAGCTTTCATTTCCCCTACTTCCTCTCCCTTCTGTGACATACTTACACTTGGATTTGCATTAACCTCATCCTTAGCCCCACAGCACTTATATACATGTCCATTATTTATAGGTTTATATTAATATCTGTATCTCCCTCTAGACTGTAAGCTTGTTGTGGGCAGGGAGCATGTCGATCAAATCTATTACTCTGAATTCGCCCAAGCACTCAGTACAGTGCTCTGCACACAGTAAGCACTCAATAAATATGATTGACTGGATCAATGGCATTTATTGGACACCTAACTAGATATGCCAAATCTTGTCAGTAATGCCCTCCTAACATCTCTAGAATCCTCCCCTTCCTCTCCATCCAAACTGCTACCAGCCTGAGGCTGCTCTAGAATTGGAGCACTGGGCAGCCTGGCCTGATGTAATCCAGTGAACACCCAAAACCATTCCCTGTCCACTCTCTCAGCCTGTGGCAGCAGCGACCTCCCATTTTTCACTAATAATAATGATAGTAATAATAATAATAGTATTTGTTTCGTGCCGAGCGCTGTATTAAGCGCTTGGGTAGAGACGGGATAATCAGATCGCACCTGGAGCTCTCAGTCTAAGTAGGAAGGAGAAGCCCATTTTTGCATATGAGAGAACTGAGGCACAAAGGAGTTAAATGACTTGCCCGAGGTCACATAGAAGACAAGTGGAAGAGCTGGAATTTGAACCCAGGTCCTCTGACTCCCCGACCTGTGCTCTTTCCACTAAGCCACATTGCTTCTGAGTCCCACCTAAAGCCAATAGAATCATCATCCTCATCCTCAGTATCGTCATCATCGTCATCAGTATTTCTCGAGTGCAGAGCACTATACTAGGCACTTAAGACTATACATCCTGATGTGAAAGACATGATCTCTGCCCTCAGAGAGCTTACACCTAATGGGACAATGAGATTGTCTCTCAGGGTCCTCTCCAAATCTAGAAGGCTTCAAGTGGGAGAGCTGGAATTAGAACCTAAGTCCTTTGACTCCAAGGCCTATGCTCTTTCCACTAAGCCATGTTGCTTCCCCAGTCGCCTAAAGCCAATAGAATCATCATCATCATCTTCAGTATTTCTCTGACGTAAATGTGTCAACTACAGCCTTTTGAAATCAGAGGGCAGTGGTCATACCCGCTGCTGGTGATCCTAAACTATACCTCCTCCCACATATAGTATATACAGAAGAAGGCAGGAGATACTCAAGTTTCTCGCTTCCCCATATAATGTAAGTATTTCTCATCTCTATCATGTCGACTGGTCTTAAGAACTTTAGATGCACTAGATTATACAAAACTGTCCAAGAATTTGCAGTGCTGTTTCCTTTGGAAACGCCAAGTGCCAATGTGAACTCATTTAAAATATGGCCAGATTCAGTTTCAACTGAAAATCTGAAGAGGAAAATATCTGGGCTAACCGGAATATTTCTCTTTCACCCTCCTCCAAAGGAATTTTAGTTCTCTTCCTTCATGGAAAGTTGGAATGTTGACCTACCTTCCAGTGAGGTCCAACTTTGATATGTACGGTTGTCTTCTTATCCCAGAGAATTGTGATATCTTCCTCTGGAAAGTGCACCACTGCATAATATCCAGCCTTCCAGAGCTGATATGTCGGTTTATTTTCCAAGACCAGCGATTGTTTCTAAGGGAAATGAAGAGTCGAATGATGAGTTTTACCTGTTATGAAAATGCAGTGATACCAATATTTTTAATGGTATTTGCAAAGGGCTTACAAATCTGTAATTTATTTTTATTAACGTTTATCTCTCCTGATAGATGTAAGCTCGTTGTGGGCAGGGAATGTGTCTGTTTATTGTTATATTTTCCCAAGCACTCAGTACAGTGCTCTGCACATATCTCTCCAAATGGCTTTCTCTGACTAACTCTCACTTCCTCTCTTTGCCCTCTCTTTTGCTTTTCCTAGTCACTTGGATCGATACCCCTTAAACACTTCGATATCTGTACCCCACCCCCGCTCTGCAACGCTTATGGACACATCCTTATACTCTCCCATTTCCCCTAGCTGTCTCCCCTCTAGCCTGTAAGCACCTTGTGAGCAGGGAGTGTGTCTCCCAACTTCTTGTATTGTGTCCTCCCAACTGTACTGTGTACAGTTCTCTGTACACAGTAAGCACTCGGTAAATATCACTGATTGACTGTGTCAGGATTGTATCTCTGCACCTCAATCCTCCCTTCATTTCCCACACAGACACACACACATACAGACACACTCTCAGATACAGGTACGGAAATACACACACACATACACACACCACACACACTTACATAATCATCTATTTCAAAGGTCTTAAGTCCCCAGGGTTCTCCTTTTCCTCAACCAGATAGGCATTTACCTTGAATACCTGGCATCAGTACTTGCATTAGCTCTCAGTATTTCTCAATTCCTCCCACTTTCAGGCTACTGCCATCTTTTCCTCCTCTTCCATCGCCTCCTCCTTCTCCTCCTCCCACTTCTTCAAATCCTCTTATTTCTTCTCCTCATCCCCCTTCTTCAAATCCTCTTATTTCTTCTCCTCATCCCCCTTCTCCCCCACCATCAAAAAACTGTCTCTTTCACAATTACACACACACACACACACTCCCAAACACTGAGCAAGTATGGTTACGAGCTTTCCCTCTGAGGGTTTTTCGGTGATAAAATTAATCAATTTGTCTTGGAGGTGTACAAGTGTCAATCTCCTCACACAATACCATCTCTCAGGACATTTGTAGAGCCTTCAAGTAAGCCTCCAAGAGCACTCATGAACTCTCTAGTAACTCAATATCAGAGCAACTCAATATCAGTTTTGCTGGCAATGACCAGCCACCTCAGGTATATCCTAAATTCAGACATTTTGGGGGACAGCAGAAACCTAGGGACAGTAGCAGTAAGAGTGCTTACTATGTTCAGAGCATTGTGCTAAGCGATGGTCCCCCTGAAATCATGACGACCAACCACCTTATCTAAGTCCATCTTATTTCTACATGTAGTAAGGTAGCAGGGCAGTAAGGTCAAATATATGCATTCAAAATATTTAAAGATATCCAAAAGGGTATAAAATCACTAACCTGCTTGTAAGGAGTATCATTCAAAAAAATCTCAGTGTTCCCAATGGAGATCAAAACGCTTTTTGAACAAACAATGTCATTATCAAAACACTTCTTATTCTGAGCGATAATAGACATGTTTGAATCATCAGCACTCTGTAATGTTAAAGTGAAAAGGGTATTAATACCTAAAACAAGGTAAAAATATACAAATGCAACTCAATATTCTTGGTTAAAAATTGGGCGATGGCATCTCCGAATGAGAAAGAAGGATGTGCCGCAGTCTTGAGATTTCAGGACCAAATCCTGCATGGAGGAATTGAGCAGAGCGATAATGATCTGCACGGCGTCACTTGCACACTTTCATCCCTGTCAGTCATGTTCCACTGGGACACAAAATGCAACAATAATAATAATTGTGGTATTTATTAAGTACTTACTTTGTGCCAGGCACTGTACTAGACACTGGGGTGGGTGACAGGTTCGATAAAGTCCATGTCCCACATGGGGCTCATAGTCTCAATCCCCATTCAGCGCTTAGTACTGTGCCAGGGCACATAGTAAGCGCTTAAGAAATACCATCATTACCATTATCATTTTACACTTGCAGGAACTGAAGCACAGAGAAATTAAGTGACTTGCTTAAGATCGCACAGCGGACAAGTGGTGGATCCAGGATTAGAACCCAGGTCCTTCCAACTCCCGGGCATGCGCTCTTATCCACTAGGCTACTTTGCTTCTCTAACAGTGAACTTGTTGATGGGCCGGTCACAGCTCATTTCCAAGTGCATGCAAAGGGGGGTGTATGTGTGTGTATTGGGGGGGGGGGGGAAGGAGGGAATGTGTGTGTGTGTGTGTATGTGTGCGTGTGTGTGTGTGTGTAGTGATTGCTACTTAGAAATGATGTTGTGTCACAGCACCATGCCTGAACAGATGGTTGCCTTAGGTGCTGCTGTGGTCTTCTCAGCCCACATTTAACCAACAATTCTCCAGAATTCCTTCAAGGCCTCTCCACTGCATGGAATGCCTAGGTAGGTCTTGAGGGAGAAAACTTTGTCCCGTATGGTATTTCCCCAAACAGAAAACAACGGGACTTAAAGGAAAATTATTATTTTTCTTCAGAGAAATATAATAATAATAAATTCTTAGAGAAGCAGCGTGGCTCAGTGGAAAGAGCATGGGCTTTGGAGTCAGAGCTCATGGGTTCGAATTCCGGCTCCACCACTTGTCAGCTGTGTGACTGTGGGCAAGTCACTTAACTTCTCTGTGCCTCAGTTACCTCATCTGTAAAATGGGGATTAAGACTGTGAGTCCCACGTGGGACAACCAGATTCCCTTGCGTCTACCCCAGAGCTTAGAACGGTGCTCTGCACATAGTAAGCGCTTAACAAATACCAACGTAATTATTATTATTAAATTGTGGTATTTGTTAAGTGCTTACTATATGCCAGGTACTGTACTAAGTGCTGGGGTGGATATAAGGGGTGGACAGTCCCTGTCCCATGTGGGGTCACGTGGCAAAATTGCTCAGGTAGTAAAATTGCTATCGTGAACTAATGCACCATTGAGAATATTTCCTTATTCACAGAAATAAGGTCAAACCATGAAGGCATGATTTGAATCCTTTTTGAAAAAGTAACCTCCATGATCAGTGCCATGAAAGTTGTAGAAGCACTTGGATCTGATAATAACAATGTTAGTATTTGTTAAGCGCTTACTATGTGCAGAGCACTGTTCTAAGCGCTGGGTAGATACAGGGTCATCAGGTTGTCCCACGTGAGGCTCACAATCTTAATGCCCATTTTACAGATGAGGTGACTGAGGCACAGAGAAGTTAAGTGACTTGCCCACCGTCACACAGCCGGCAAGTGGCAGAGCCGGGATTCGAACCCACGACCTCGGACTCCCAAGCCCGTGCTCTTTCCACTGAGCCACGCTGCTTCTCTGATGGCAATTCTGGTGGCATCTGATAGCAATTCTGCAGAAATCTCAGAGAAGTGCACAAGGTTTCTTAAGCTTATGGAATGTCAAAGAAGAGCCACAACTTCCAAGTTGCCATCATAATCACCACCTTCAGGAATAAAGGGAAGAAAGGTGGCTTCTTCCTAGGTAGAATCTTTTTAAAGAATGTAGTCATTCATGAACTACCTGAAACCCAAAGTGAGTTTAGACCGAAATACAGCACAGCAATTGTGATCTTTGCACAGGAGACCCAGGAAAAGTTCAGGAAGCAATACCAAAATCTACACATAAATGTGAAACAGAGGTCTCTTTCTAAGGGGATTCCAAACTCCAACGGTGACAGGAAAGTCCCTATAAAATTGGATTTCCTGTTGCTTAAAAATAGATTTCTCCCCATAAAGAAATGTTATCAGATCCTAAGTAATAATGTTCTAATACTTGAAGTACAAGTTACAAGAGGAGGAAAGCTATATGGTTAAAATAGTAGGCAAAAAAGATTAAAATTCTGTCATTCATTGACTGATTCCTACCACTGAGAGGGTTATTGAGAAAAAGAAAGAATGTAGCAATGGCCTTAATGTCCTCTTAAAAGAAAATATTGAAGAGATGTGACAAGAAAACTGAAGGCTTTGGCAATGGGAAAAAAATAGAAAAATACTATTAGAAAAAAATAAAAGTAGAAGAATTTCAAGATAATTTGAGAACCTTTATATTCAGTGTAAAATCTACTTTACATGTACACTGTAATTTATCTCTAGAGGAAACTTTTATTACCCAGACAATTCACTTTAAAACATTTTGGGTTTACTAATTTTTTTTGGTCAATCTGTCTTAGAAAATGTTCTTGGAACTTGCAATCATGTTTCCACGTTATTTAATTTAGTAAACCATGTTCGCTTGAGGGAAATAAGCAGTAAAAATTATAAAAAACTAACCTTTAGTTTCTAAAAACACTTAGGGATTTCAAATAATTACTTCTAAATAGTGCACTAATTAATGAAGAGCATGAGCTCATACCAGGAACTTCACTGCTTCAACCTTTCTTCCTAAAAATAACATTACGCTTTCTTAGTTGGAAATGATGCAGTAGGTTCTGAAGCTGCTGGATTATTGGTTTTGATTGATCTTGAAACATTAAACAAACTCTGCTGAAAGATATTAATTATAGGGACTAAGAGGGATGGGGTGTGGGGGGAATTATAGTCCGTATTTACTGAAAGAGGAAATGAATTCAGGGTCCAGGTGCCCCTTCTTAAAAACCTCCAGTGGTTGCTTATCAACCTCCGCACAAAACAGAAACTTCTCACTCTAGGCTTCGAGGCTCTCCGTCAACTCGCCCCCTCCTACCTCTCCTCCCTTCTCTCTTTCCACCGCCCACCCCGCACGCTCCGCTCCTCTGCCGCCCACCTCCTCGCCGTCCCTCGGTCTCGCCCATCCCGCCGTCGACCCCCGGGCCACGTTCTCCCGCGGTCCCGGAACGTCCTCCCTCCTCACCTCCGCCAAACTGATTCTCTTCCCCTCTTCAAAACCCTACTTAAAGCTCACCTCCTCCAAGAGGCCTCCCCAGACTGAGCTCCCTTTTACCGTCTGCTCCCTCTACCCGCCCCTTCACCTCCCCTCAGCTAAGCCCTCTTTTCCCCCCTTTCCCTCTGCTCCTCCCCATCTCCCTTCCCCTCGCCTCAGCACTGTACTCGCCCGCTTAACTCTATATATCTTCATTACCCTATTTATTTTGTTAATGAGATGTACATCACCTCGATTCTATTTATTTGCTATTGTTTCAATGAGATGTTCATCCCCTTGATTCTATCTATTGCTATTGTTCTTGTCTGTCTGTCTCCCCCACTTAGACTGTAAGCCCCGTCAAAGGGCAGGGACTGTCTCTATCTGTTACCGATTTGTACATTCCAAGCGCTTAGTACAGTGCTCTGCACATAGTAAGCACTCAATAAATACTATTGAATGAATGAATAAAATTGTCTTTCCTTCCTGCCATAAACTACTTCTACACTCCCATAAACACTTTAGAGTTAAATCCACAGTCACTTTTATCGTCACATAATCACAATGTCACTTTTGCTAAATTGTATGATTAATAAAGTTGTGATAATAATTTTAGTGTTTGGTAAGCACTTACTACATGCCAAGCACTGTACAAAGCACTAGGGTAGAGACAGACTAATCAGATTGGACACAGTAGACTTAATTTGACACTAGGGAAAGTTGACTCGGTATCAAACTCAGGACTCATCTCTGCTCTGCCAAGAATGAGAATTGTTTCCTCGTGTAAACCCTCTTCTCCCAAAGATACATAAACTGCATTTACACTGTAATAGGAGCTTTAATTGAAAACTCCAGTACTTACTGGGGCCTGTTGAAGCCGTTTATGGCCGTTACAAAATGAGAGCAAGCCAGAGTATCAGTGCGATCCATATGAGCACAGCTTTATCAAAAGGTCTTCTATCGGATGGAACGTAGCCATTAAACCAATCTGTATCAACTAGCTGGACAGCATTCTGTGATTCATTACTTGTAACGCTCACGGAAGTTTGAATGATATCAAGTGACGGTCTGTCTAGCTCTTGGGACCATACCTAGGATTGTAATAGCAGCATCTCAATCAGGGCGTTGTTCCGAACAAGGAAACAGTATGAAGTTAGCATTGCTTTGGCGCTGGCTTCGGGATCACAGACAATAAAGATCCGGAACAAGGGCTGTATTCTGGCACTGAGGCTACGCTTACCTCAACACGACTCTGTTGCTGGGACGCGTGAGGAGAGTGAATGATAGCAGAATACCCAAAAAACTGCTGTAATTGTAGCTGAACTTGGGAAACGAGGACAGACGAAACGTTTTAAGGACACGGTAAAACAGAGCCTCAGACAATGCTGAGTTCCAGCTGAAAATTAGGAGTCAATTGTCATGTACGGCTATCATGGCTCTTTATAAGCGAAAGCTGCACAAGGAAGGCAACCCGATCTAGGGGAAAGAGCATGTAACTGAGAATCAGGAGACCCTAGTTCTGGTCTAGTTCTTCCACTTGCCTGCTGTGTGACCTTGGGCAAGTCACTTACTTCTCTGTGCCTCAGTTTCCGCATTTGTAAAATAGGGATAAAATATGTTTTCCCTTCCCGTGAGCCCTGTGGGACAGAGCCTGCGTCCAATCTGATTATCATGTATCTACTACAGTACTAGATACATAATAAGCACTTAATAAACACCATCATCATCACCCCTAGACTGTGAGCCCCACATGGGACAGGGACTGTGTCCAAACTGAAAACCTCGTATATACCCCAGTGCTTGAACGGTGCTTGGCACATAGTAAGTGCTTAACAAATACCATGCTCATTATTTTTACCATTGCTATTATTATTATTCTTCTATTTTTGCTGAAATAAGCAGCAGTAGCAGCCCACCAAAGGGGCACTGACATTTCAAGCCACGAGAAGCAGTCTGTGTGGAAAATCTCCGTCGCTGTTGAGTCCTTCACGATCTCAGAAACAAGTATCCTACTTATCACCAAAGAAGGAGACACAGGTGGCTAAAAGCTAAAACGTTTCCAGGCACTTGGAAACATTACATCGTAACAAGAATAGCCTTTTTGTGCGGACAAGGTGGCCAAGACTCTGGATTCCTCGTTGGCCTTCTCAGCATCTCTCTCACAAATACTCACATTTCACCATCGATGGTGTCTTCGCAAAGACACGTATATAGCTATGTGGATATCAATGTTGATATTGATTTAGATATACTATATATTGTATTATGTGTAATAATAATAATAATAATGTTGGTATTTGTTAAGCGCTTACTATGTGCCGAGCACTGTTCTAAGCGCTGGGGTAGACACAGGGGAATCGGGTTGTCCCACGTGGGGCTCACAGTCTTAATCCCCATTTTACAGATGAGGTAACTGAGGCACCGAGAAGTTAAGTGACTTGCCCACAGTCACACAGCTGACAAGTGGCCGAACCGGGATTCTAACCCATGACCTCTGACTCCAAAGCCCGGGCTCTTGCCACTGAGCCACGCTGCTTCTCTTTCATATGTGTATATGTATAATAATTAATGATAACAATAATGATTATGGCATTTTCTAAGTGCCTCTATGTGCCAAGCACTGGGGTAGAGAGAAGGTAATCAGGTCGGAAACAGTCCCTGGACCACGTGGAATCCCAGTTTTAATCCCCATTTTGCAGATAAGGTAACTGAGGCACAGAGAAGCTAAGTGAAATACCCAAGGTCAAACAGCAGACAAGTTGCAGAGCCAGGATTAGAACCCAGATAACCTGACTCCCAAGCTCATCTCTTACCACTAGGCCAGGCTGCTTCTCATATTCTCCTCCCTCTAGATTACAAACTCCTTGTGGGCAGGGAACATGAAACAGTGTTGCCTAGTGGACAGAGCATGGGCCCAGGAGTCAGAAGGACCTGGGTTCTAATCCCTGCTCTGCCACTTGTCATCTGTGCAACCTCGAGCAAGTCACTTCTCGGTGCCTCAGTTCCCTCATCTCTAAAACGGAAATTATGACTGTGAGCCCTATGTGGGACAGGAGCTGTGTTCAGGTGTTTACCTTGTAATCGCCCCAACGCTTAGTGCAGTTTTTGGCACATAGTAAGAGCTTAACAAATACCACAATTATTATTATCATTACTCTTTTATAGTGTACTCTCCCATGCGCTCAATGCAGTGCTCTGTACACAGCGAGTGCTGAATGTTATATTTATATCATAAAAATATGATATACAAATGATGTATATAAATAGAAATATCATATGAATATGATATGTACTTATAAACACACACAAACCACCGTTTATATCTTGAGTGCATTCATGGTATCTCTCTTTCATTTGTAAGCAAAAGATTGTTTTGGTAATAATCAAGCTACTGCTTGGTACAATTGCTGAACAAGAATAGAGCTTAACTACTTAGGGCTCCAGCCTCAGAACCAGTGATTTTTCTCTATATTTCATCATCGAAGCTTTCAAGTTTGTCGAAAGATGATGAAATTTTGAATTGAGTTTTCGGAGGATCGGAAAACATATTCTGACATCAGGTTCCAGATTCCACGTGGTGGTAGCCTACAATAGGTTGAACAGGACTGAACCTAGAACTCCACTGGTGATGGGGAAATGATCTGGCAAGGTTTATCTAATTCTAATAAGCTAACCAAACATGTCATCATGGAGCAATCTTAGTATCTTGATTATTTTTTCAAGGTGGCCAAACTTTTCAGATATTTGTCAGAGTCCTCATCTGCTGATGTAGCAAATTTGTATGATCAAAAAAGCCCTGTGAGCTGGAGGTTTCTCCCTGCATCTGACATGCAGCAAAACCACGTTTGCATTGTCTTGCTATGATCTAAAGTAACACTGTGACTTTTTAAAAATTGGTTACTGAATAGGCTGATTCCCTTTCATGCCATATTTCAAATATATCCCAACACATTTCTAACACTTTAGACCATTTTAATTGAAAAATATGCCTCAATGCCTGACCAGACATCTGACATATCAAGATTCCTCTGTTTCTGAACATCTGGATTGATAAATCCAGATTCTGAAAGAAGACTAGACATTGCACCTGCATTTGCTAAAATGAGATTTGTTCTGACGCTGCAAATTCTCACAGGGTTTCATCACCTATGCCATCAAGTCTACTGGATGAAACAATGACCAGCAGTTTGCCATCCCTCTTGACTATGTGCCTGCCGATCCTCCTCGAGATCTTTTTCAGAAGGTATAAATCATTCATTATGGAAAGTAAAATTGAATCCACTAATGTTAATGCAGGAGATTTTAGACACTAATGCTGCAGAAGTTGTAGACCTGAAGAGTTGAGTTTGCATTTGGCCGAAACGGTTTACAAACCCGGGGTAATTAATCTCCTTGCAAAGTCACCCTTCTGAACTAGAGCTCTTCACAATCAATCTCTAATAACCTGAAGGATAATGCTCACAAAAGCACACGATCATCAAGCATATCCATTACAGTCTCTCTCAGAAGAGGTCAGGAGTTTATGTACTGACTTTTGTAAAGCTATCGCTGCAACTGCCGAGTTGGCATTTTAAAATAGAATTATTAGACTAGAGATGTCCTTAAAAATATAAAAAAGAGTAATTTAGTTGTGCTTAAATTTTAAGAATCATACTGCGTGCCATTCATTCAATTCATTCGATCGTATTTATTAAGTGCTTACTGTGTGCACAGCACTGTACTAAGCGCTTGGAAAGTACAATTCGGCAACAGAGACAATCCCTACCCAACAACAGGTTCACAGTCTAGACAACGGGTTCACGGTCTAGAACTGGTGGCACTGAAATGAATAGCATTTAAGACTTTCTTTTTATTGTTTGTAATATGTCAGTGCTTAGGCCATGGGAGATTGCCTAATCGCTGAGCAAAACGGTATTTTGGGAACATGAAAACGTACTTTATATGCTTTTGTAATGTAGGTTCATTGTTACATAGGTTGGAAAGCAGCATGGCCTAGTGGAAAGAGCACAGGCCTGGGAGTCAGAGGAACTAGGTTCTAATCCTGCCTCCATCACTTACCTGGTGTGTGACCTTGGGCAAGTCACTTAACTTCTCTGTGCCTCAGTTAACTCATCTGTAAAATGGGGTTCGAAACTGAGAGCCTGATGTGGAACAGGGACTGTGTCCAACTCGATTATCCTGTATCTATCCTAGCGATTAAAACAGGACTTGACACATAGTAAGCGTTTAACAAATACCATTAAAAATAGCTTTTACGTTTTTAATATTTGTGTCCCCTAGATTGGGCTGGGTCTCGGGGGTTTCCAGGGCCAGTATTATGCATTTGGTTATCCCAAAGTGGGAAACAATAGCCACCCCCTCCTTAAATGCGGATACCAATCATATAGACACACATGATGCTGTGCACATCACTCACATTGGGCACACTGCTAACGGTTTTAATCTGACAATTACATCAAAACAGTTGTGTTTCCCAAGTTCTGAACAGAAAATCCTCTGGGTTTTTTCAACTATTTTTGCCCTTAGATCTATACCCTCTAAATGACCGATATTCATCCCACTCTCAGCCCCACAGCACTTATGTACACATACATAATTTGTTTTAATATCTGTCCGCCCCTCTAGATTGTAAACTCCTTGTGGCCAGGGAATGTGTCCGTCAGATCTGTTGTAATGTTCTCTCCCAAGTGCTCGGTACAGTGCTCCACACACAGTAAGCACACAATTGATTGACTGATTATATTGATTCAAATTGCCAGCTACTACCAGCCCTTTAAACAATCATATTTATTCATTCATTTGATTCATTCAGTTAGATTTATTGAGTGCTTACCGTGTGCAGAGCACTGCACTAAGCACATGGGAAAGTACAATACAATAATAAACACTGGCATTCCCTGACCACAACGAGCTCACCGTCCAGAGTGGGGGAGGCAGATATCAATACAAATAAATAAAATACAGATATGTACATAAGCGCGTTAGGGGTGGAATGGGTGAAGAGCAAGGGGAGCAAGTCAGGGTGATGCAGAAGGGAGTGGGAGCTGAGGAAAAGTGGGGCACACTTTCTACATGCAAAGCACTGTACTAAGCACTAAGGAGAGTACAATAAAACTGAATTAGCAGACATATTCCCTGCCCGTAAGGAGCTTACAGTCTAGAGGGGAAGACAGACATTAATATGATGGTATTCAGGATATGGTGTGATGGTAATATGATGATCTTTAAGGTGTTCCCAGCATAGCTACCTCTCAGTGATATAATTGTGATTTTCGTTCAACCGTAGACCCCATGTGGAACCTGGTTATCCTGTATCTACCCTAGGGCTTAGTTCAGTGCTTGGCACATAATAAGAGTTTAAGTTGGAGAGAGAGCAGCTATTGAATCGCCATTGTGCAGATGAGGGAACTGAGGCACAGAGGAGTTAAGTCACTTGCCAAAGGTCTCGCATCGGACAGGTGAGAGCGCTGGGATTAGAATCCAAGTCCTCTGACTTCTGGGCCCGGGCTCTTACCATTAGGCATTGCAGCTTCTCTCTTGCTTTGTGTCTGAAGTTAGCCCTAGGATTTGATATTTTAATACATTCATAACTGTAAATCAAGGACTGTTTTCATACACGGGCTTTTATAAACACTCACAGAAGGGAAAAGTGTAAATATCTGTTCGAATCTTACCTCCATGTAGGTATTATATCTCTATCACAGATTTTAATTTTCATATACTTCACTTGCACATTTGTATTTTGGAATAAGACTCTTAGAACAAATAGGCATATAAGTGAATGATCGGCCTACCTTTAACAGAAAAACTTGGCAATCACTGATGTAGTCAAATTCCAGTCCATCAAAGGAAGAATAGTGCCGATCCCCATACACTGTGCACACTGCGGGGCAGGGATGGTATGTGCAATTGAATATTCCTCGCCGACAAATACTGGAAAAAAATGTTTTAAATCGCGCTCCTTTTAGGCCATTGTTTTAAAAGAAGTTTAAATGGTGCTAGTTCATTTCAGACAGGATCAGCGTATTTACTGAGAAGCAGTGCGGTCTCAGGGGAAGCACACAAGCCTTGAAGTCAGGAGATACAAGTTCTAATCCTGACTCCTCCACTTGTATGACCTTAGGTAACTCACTTAACTTCTCTGCACCTCAGTTTCCTCATCTGTAAAATGGGAGTAATTTACTTGTTCACCCTCCCACAGTCTGATCTATTAATACTGTATCTACTCTGCACTTGGACACAGTAAGCATTAACAAACTCCAGTCATTATTTCAGATCACTTCAGACCGACAAACCTATATGAACAACGCTAAGCAGGGCATTCTGAAAAAAAAAAAATGAGCTCTACTCGCTTTTCTTATTAAATTTTACATTACTATTCTGGATGGTCTTTTTGAGGTCAGTAGCAGACAGAGATTAATGTTCCTATATTTCAGTCCAAATGATTGGGGGTTTGGGCCTGAGATGCACTGAAAGTAAGTGATCAATCCAGGAAGTTCTAGAGCAGAAATGATATCTCTGTAGTTCGGAGGGCTAACTCATAGTAGCACCCCACCATGTGCATCTCACCCCCGCAACATTCAAGCCTCCCCACCACACCCAGCCTTCTCTTCCATATAACACACACACACACACACACACAAAATCACATACATTCACATACACACCCACACACTGAAATCCGCGCATCCTTTGGGTAAGTCCCTTAACTCCTCTGGGGCTTCAGTTACTTTATCCGTAAAACGGGGATTAAGACTGTGAGCTCCAACTGGAACAGGGACTGTGTCCAACCTGATTAACTGGTATCTACCCCAGCACTCAGAACAGTGCTTGGCACTTAGTAAGTGCTTAACAAAGACCATAATAATTATTATTATTACCTGCTGCAATACAGAGACATACTCAGGCAATAAAAAGAACAGAGAGCAAGGGTAGGTGAGGAGAGAAAAAAAGTTATTTTTGTCTAAAAGTCTTGGGCACTGAGCAAGACGCTCTCTTCTCCTGCCACTGTCATTGTGTTTTTTTCTTCTCCCGCCACTGTCATTGTGTTTTTTTTTCCCTGCTGGGCTTCCAAAGGCTCCCTTTATCTGCCTCCACTGTCCGCTGTAACAACTGAACTCTTTGAAGGAGGGCCAGGCTGGCTCCAAGGTCATTCCTGGGAAATCCAGTGGAAGGCAGAAGAAGCTCCTCCACCACTGTCTGCCACTTTCCTAACTTGCTCCGAACAGCCCCTGTCTTGCTCTGAGAGGTTTGTTTCTAAGGAGCAACTTGATGCCAGCTATGGTCCAGACCAGCCCACGTGGGCATTGGGCCATTATGATTTTCCTACTATTCTAGAGGACCTGCCCAGCCTCAAGTTTCCATGTTCTGATAGAAAATCCTGTTCTCAGATTTTAGGCAAGAGATCTCACTGATGCACTTCTCCCCTACACATATGAAACATTCATTCATTCATTCAACTGTATTTATTAAGTGTTTCCTGTGTGCACAGCACATACGGAACACTTGGGAAAGTACAACAATAAACAGTGACATTCCCTGCTAATAGTATTTGTCCAAATTCTCACACTCCATTTTATGGTCTAAGAAAACATTTCGTCTTAATAATATTTTCCCCTGAAAGTTGTGTTTTGCCTTTTCCTAAATAGAAAGTGATTCACTAAATCACTTGGTGTTGTCTTCTATTACTTTGCATTAACCACCATTTTGCGATCCTGCCTTTTTCCCTTGAGCTACTATTTATAGTCACAGTGTTCCATTTTCTTCTTCCAAATTGAAACGAATGAGTAGCAGAGTAATCTCCTTAAAGATAATAACTCTTCAGCTGGTATATAATTTTACAAACTCTGCTTTAGACCATGCTACATGTATTTTAATAACTAACTTGCTTGAATTTTCAAAGTTGGATCAAAGAGGCTGAAGCTAATGAGGCCACTTCAGGACCCTTTTCTGAAATTAAAAGCAAGGTAATTACCAGGTATAACAAGGTGTAGCAATCACTTCTCCTGATAGATATTCCCAATCTTTCCAGGTGCACGGACAGCTATCGGGAACATAACATTTTCCTCTGTGTTCAGCCATTCTTAAAAAAAAAAAAGTTGTTTAGTATAAATGATTTCAACAAAATGCTAAAAAAAAAAATGTTCAATTCAACATTAATGGTACATGCTCCTCCTAAACATATTTTATATCATATTCTGGGTTGTTAGAAAAAGGCAATCGAGGGATCAGGGCCTATTTTACTGAGTGACCCCCTTCTAAACTTTCAGCTCCTGAGGATAGGGAATGTGTCCACCAACTCTGTTATTTTGCACTGTCCCAAGCGCTTAGTGCAGTAAGAACTCAATAAATACCACTGATTGAATGAATGATTGACTAATTGACCCAAATGGTGCAAAAAGGATATTTGAATGGGAAAGTAGCCCTTCACCATCAGTTTGGTTAAATGGACCTAATGCTGAGTCAGAAATAGCATGATCCTGAATAAAAACAATTTTTAGATTCAAGAATATTTTAGTTATAACTGGATGTAAAATTAGCTAAGTTTCTTATTATAAAATGGACAATCAGAAATAAAAAACATTTCTGTTAATAATGAAAATGGAGCAAGCTCAGGCCCCACTTCACTCTTTGCTCATTACTCCTGTCCTTTTTAAAAATTCATATAATTAGTGATTTTGTTCATTCATTCATTCAATCATAATTATTGAGCACTTACCTTGTGCAGAGCACTGTACTAAGTGCTTGGAAAGTACAATTCAGCAACAAATAGAGACAATCCCTACCCAACAGTGGGCTCACAGTCTAGAAGGGGGAGACAGACAACAAAACAAAAAAAGTAGACAGGCATCATTAGCATCAAAATAAATAGAATTATAGTTATATGCACATCATTAATAAGATAAATAGAATAATAAATATGTACAAATATACAGAAATGCTGTGGGGTGGAGAAGGGATAGAGCAGAAGGAGGGAATCGGGGCAATGAGGAGGGGAGGAGCAGAGAGGTTTATGAAATCCCAGTAAACATTGGGATTCATGGGGTCATGGTTTCAAATCCCATCTCCGCCGCTTGTCAGCTGTGTGACTGTGGGCAAGTCACTTAACTTCTCTGTGCCTCCATTACCTCATCTGTAAAATGGGGATTAACTGTGAGCCTCACGTGAGGCAACCTGATGACCCAGTATCTACCCCAGCGCTTAGAACAGTGCTCTGCACATAGTAAGCGCTTAACGAATACCAACGTTATTATTGTTATTCTGGGATTTTTCTTTCAGCTGGCAGGCAAAGAAACATGAAAGTCCTTTTGGAATCCATTGCTGAAAATGAGAGCTTGATGATCCAATTGATTGCTGCTCTATATTCAATCAGTCATGTTTACAGAGCGCTTACTGTGTGCAGAGCCCTGTACTAAGCGCTTGGGAGAGTGCAACGACAATAAAGTCACCTTCCCCACCCACGATGAGCTTATAGGCTAGAGGGAGTTTACAATCTAGGGGACACAAAACTTGGAACAGAATAGCTTATGCACACTCTACATGCCTGAATAAATGTAATGGAACTGAGCATTCATTCAGTAGTATTTATTGAGCGCTTACTATGTGCAAAGCCCTATACTAAGCGCTTGGAATGTACAATTCGGCAACAGAGACAATCCCTACCCAGTGACCGGCTCACAGTCTAAACACACAGAAATAGCATTCTATTTTGATGAGTGACTTCACAATGGTGTCTTTCAAATTAACCATGTACAAAATGGACTCCTATTACAGTCTATTATTTCACTGAATCGATCAAGTAGCTCACGTTCCCACGCCATTTCATTAGAAATAATTTGTACAGGTTTGGTGGCTTCAGCCTTAAGAGGGTACAATTTTTGATTTACCTTCAATCTGCAATGCACATAGAGTAATTTGATCGACCTCCTGTGCCAAGAAAGGTCAGGCAAACCAGAAAAAAAGAAGGAAATTCTGACTTTTCAACCAGGTAATTGTTCTATAAAAAGTCAAAGGTCTATGGATAGGGCTACATTTTAAAATCTGAATTCCTACTTTTTGTTCAAAGGACATTTCAGAAACACAGCAGCATAGTGGAAAGCGTAATACCGCAGATCATTTTTTTAGGACTCTTCAATCTCTCTTTCTTGAAAAGAGCTCCCTGCCTAACTCCCCAGGCCATGAGAAAAAACTCCAGATTTCTGTACCTAATCATTCATTCAGTAGTATTTATTGAGGGCTTACTATGTGCAGAGCACTGTACTAAGCGCTTGGAATGTACAATTCTGCAACAGATAGAGACAGCCCCCGCCCACTGACGGGCTTACAGTCTAATCATGAAATAAGTGCCTTTTACGAATGGCCTTAAATAATAGTAATAATAATGGTATTTGTTAAGTGCTTACTGTGCAAGCGCTGTACTAAATGCTAGGATATTTACAAGATAATCAGGTCCCACATGGGGCTCACATTCTAAATAGGAGGGAGCACAGATAGCCAATCCCCATTTTGCAGAAGAGAACTGAGGCACAGAGAAGTTACATGACTTGCCTAGGGTCACACAGCAGCCAGGCGGCAGAACGGAGATTAAAACTCAGGTCTCCGATTCCCAGGCTCATGCCCTTTCCCCTAGGTCACGCTGCTTAAAGTGATAAAATGGTCAAAACCCTTTTAATATTTTTTTGGTCAAAAATATTTTTCAGGTCATTAAAAAGAGGATGTCTAAGGAAATATTTACCCAAATGGAAGTAAATGAAAATAAGATAACAGAGGGGGAAATACGACCCTCCCCGCTAAAAAAGAACGACCGAAGGACATTCCCACAGTGATAGGGAAGCATCATTCCCGTGGGTCGGTATCGTCATTATAATGAAGGTTTTACTTTCCGTCCTTACAGAAGTAGTTAGGGGGTTCTGCCTCCGTGGTAGGTTACAAGGCTTTGACTCTGATGATTTGATTTCTACCTTTTTACACGTGGGTACTTGTTCTCTCCTAACCCACTTTCTCCATCTCCGCCCTTATCTCTCTTGTAAACAGAAGATACATGACTGTTCCAGGTCAAGCTCTGGTTTTTAGAATAACAGAAGGAAGGGGTCACTTTCCCAATTGTCTCCTCTCGGCAACAAGCCACGAAGATCTCTCCTGCTTCATTCGGGCACCGAACGTCCCATTCTCTGACTGGACGTTGCTCAGCCATTAAGGCCGTACGATCGGTTTGCTGGCAGGTGGACTGTCTCTCCTCAGTCCTGTGGGTATGTGTGTTCTTACTTGTGGAAGAAAAGTAGCCACCAACCACGGAATTAGCTTAGAGAAGCAGCGTGGCTCAGTGGAAAGGGCCCGGGCTTTGGAGTCAGAGGGCCCGGGTTTGAAGCCCGGCTCGGCCACTTGTCAGCTGTGTGACTCTGGGCAAGTCACTTCACTTCTCGGTGCCTCAGTGACCTCATCTGTAAAATGGGGGTGAAGACTGTGAGCCCCACGTGGGACAACCTGATTCCCCTGTGTCTACCCCAGCGCTTAGAACAGTGCCCGGCACAGAGTAAGCGCTTAACAAATACCGACATTATGATTACTATTATTACCCCAGCGCTTAGAACAGTGCTCTGCACATAGTAAGCGCTTAACAAATACCAACATTATTAGAATGTAATGAAAATTAGCAAGCTCCAGGCACTTCTGCCCCAAATAAAATTGAAAGTCTTAATAATAATGTTGGCATTTGTTAAGCATTTACTATGTGCAGAGCACTGTTCTAAGCGCTGGGGTAGATATAAGGTAATCAGGTTGTCCCAGATGAGGCTCACAGTTAATCCCCATTTTCCAGATGAGGTAACTGAGGCCCAGAGGAGTGAAGTGACTTGCCCACAGTCACACAGCTGACAAGTGGCAGAGCCGGGATTCAAACCCATGACCTCTGACTCCCAAGCCCAGGCTCTTTCGAATATTCCCTGCTCAAAAAATTCAGTAATCTAGATAAATATCTCTCTCACTGACGCTAACTGAAAAAAAAAGGTACAGTGTTAGCAAGATTCTGCCCAAGGGAACTTTATCAAAACAGCACTAGGGAGCATGGCATGAGAACTGAGGTTGCTACCCGCTAATTTGAGCAGCAGCGTGAACATGGGCTTGGGAGTCAGAGGTCATGGGTTCTAATCGCCACTCTGCCGCTTATCAGCTGTGTGACCTTAGGCGAGTCACTTCACTTCTCTGTGCCTCAGTTCCCTCATCTGTAAAACGGGGATTAACCGTGAGCCTCACGTGGGAAAGCCTGATTACTCTGTATCTACCTCAGCGCTTAGAACAGTGCTCTGCACGTAGTAAGCGCTTAAATACCAACGTTATTATTATTATTATCAATTTCTCTGTGCTTCAGTTACCTCATCTGTAAAATGAGGATGAAGACTGTGAGCCCTAAATAGGACAACCTGATTACCCCGTATCTACCCCAGTGCTTAGAACAGTGCTTGGCACATAGTAAGCGCTTAACGAATACCAACATTATTAATATCATTAATTCTTCTGCCTCTGAGGTACTGAAAGAAGTGTCTAGCACATAGTGGATACTTGATAGTTATAATAATTCAGATACTAAAAGATATTTTATCTACCAACAGTTCTAGTACAGGCTATCTTTCGGCAGGGAGAGTAATGGTATTTGGCATATGGTGGAGAGTTTAGAATAATAATAATAATTATTATGGAAGTTGTTAAATGCTTACTATGTACCAAGCACCATTCTAAGTGCTCGGGTAGATTCAAGTTAGTCAGGTTGGACACAGTTCCTGTCCTACATCGGGCTCACAGTCTTAATCCCCATTATACAGATGAGGGAACTGAGGCACAGAGAGGTTTAGTGACTTGCCCAAGGTCACACAGCAGGTGTGGTGGAGCTGGGAATTAGATCCCATGTCCTTCTGACTCCCAGGCCCAGGCTCTACCCACTAACCCAAGCTGCTTCTCCAGCTTGCCTTAGAAGCTTTGAATTTTTACAATCTCTCCATCAGGAAAGCAGCGTGGCCTACTGGGAAGAGCACAGGCCTTGGAGTCAGAGGATCTGGGTTCTATTCCTGGCTCCACCACTTCTCTGGTGGATGATACTGGGCACATCACTTTAATGATAATGTTGGTATTTGTTAAGCGCTCACTATGTGCAGAGCACTGTTCTAAGCGCTGGGGTAGATCCAGGGTCATCAGGTTGTCCCACATGAGGCTCACAGTTAATCCCCATTTGACAGATGAGGTAACTGAGGCCCAGAGAAGTGAAGTGACTCGCCCACAGTCACACAGCTGACCAGTGGCGGAGCCCAGGCCCAGGTTAAGCTGGTTTGTTAAGTGCCCACTATGTTTACTTACTAAGCGCCGGGGTAGATACAGGGTAATCAGGTTGTCCCGCATGAGGCTCACAGTCTTCATCCCCATTTTACAGATGAGGTAACTGAGGCCCAGAGAAGTGAAGTGACTCGCCCACAGTCACACAGCTGACGAGTGGCAGAGCCGGGATTCGAACCCCTGACCTCAAGCCCGGGCTCTTTCCACTGAGCCCCGCTGCACTTTACTTCTCTATGCTTCAGTTAACTCATCAGTAAAATGAGGATGAACACTGTGAGCCCCATTTGGGACATGGACCGCGTCCAACTTTTTATCCACCCCAACATTTAGTACAGTGCCTGGCACGTAAGTAAGTGCTTAACAAACGTCATTAAAAAAGGGATATTGCGGTCACGTATCCCGCAGGTTCTTAACCTTCTGACAAATACTACTTACCCTGGGGGACAAATACAGCCGCTTGAACAGGGAGGTGAAGGGGCACAAGTGAGGTTCATGGCTAGGTTCGCACAGGTGGTCTCACAGTTCACCCCAGCTGCAGGTAATCCAGGAACGGGAAATTTGCAGTCAAAGAAGCTTTTGCCTTCTGGGCATGTGTGCACTTCAAAAAGCAAAACAAGATTCAAAATGAGCGCTTACCACATTCCCCACCAGTGTCAATGAACCCTGTAACCTCATTATGAGCAGGGAAGTTAATAATAATAATAATGTTGGTATCTGTCAAGCGCTTACTATGTGCCGAGCACTGTTCTAAGCGCTGGGGTAGACATAGGGGAATCAGGTTGTCCCACGTGGGGCTCACAGTCTTAATCCCCCTTTTACAGATGAGGGAACTGAGGCCCAGAGAAGTGAAGTGACTCGCCCACAGTCACACAGCCGACAAGTGGCGGAGCTGGGATTCGAACTCATGAGCCCTGACTCCAAAGCCCGTGCTCTTTCCACTGAGCCACTGAGCCCCGCTGCTTCTCCGTTAGAAGTTCCAACTATTTCTATTGCGCTGTAATAATGATAACAATGTTGGTATTTGTTAAGCGCTTGCTACGTGCAGAGCACTGTTCTAAGCGCTGGGGGAGATACAGGGGAATCGGGTTGTCCCACGAGAGGTTCACAGTTAATCCCCATGTTACAGATGAGGTAACTGAGGCACAGAGAAGTAAAGTGACTTGCCCACAGTCACACAGCTGACAAGTGGCAGAGCCGGGATTCGAACTCATGACGTCTGACTCCCTAGCCCGGGCTCCTTCCACCGAGCGACACTGCTTCTGCTGTACTCTCCCAAGTGCTCAGTACAGTGCTCTGCACATAGTGAGTGCTCAAAAAATACCACTGAGGTTTCTCACACAACCTTTCACGTTTTACCCCTAAAATCTTTTCTCTCTCGATCTACCCACAATATTTCTCCTGCTACATGATCGTCTTATACCTTTCCAGCTTCTAAATGATCCATTGATATTTCAGCAAAGCTATGCTAATCCCAGGTACAGACTCACCTACGGACGTCGGAGATGGTTCAGCACACTCCACAGTTCCATTTGAGCATTGGCTAATGGGAGCAAATAAATAATTATTGTAGCAATCATAACTCAGATCGTCTCCTTTGCTCATCGGTGCTCAAATCTGCCTCCGGAGATGAGCGGTTCAAGATAGCTAACTGGATCCAGAATTTTGCCCGTTACATTTCATGGTCTAAAAAATGACTACAAATAGGGCCACTCTAACCAATCCTCCATTTGAGTAAATTAGTTAAAATATAAATCTAGGAAATATCCTCAACTGGCTACAGAAATTTTAATTAGAACGAACATTTGAAATCCATGATGATCCCTATTTTTCTCTTTCCGGGAGCTGCTAAAATAAGCTAAAGTGGTCTGGATTGGGTTCATTTCCTTTTCCATCTCTTTCCACTTTTTGACAGAGGTGGTCCTATGCAATAATCTTATGTGATTAAAAAATGGGTAGCTGAAAAAAGGAGATGGATCGATTAACCCTTTAATTATAAAAAGTTAGCAGTATTTCCTTAATCTTTTATATCTTAATTTGCACTTTAAAGACTGGTAAAATGATCTGGGAAAGCTACCACTATCTTTAGAGTAATCCTTTAGCCATCCTTGATTATCACTACAATTTATTTTTAAATGAAGACAGTCCCTTTTAAAATGGGTCATTCCCTTGACTCATAACTTTCATCTGCTGACCCCTCTCACTGAGGGTAAATAGCAACAGCACCAAAATAATACTGGAGGGATTTTAGGTCTCCATTGGCAAGTGCAAACACCCAGAGGAAAATTTACCATAAACCTGATGGTGTGGGTATGAGTTCCCCTGGTTGGTAAACACTGCCTCTGTGATGACAACGGCAGCCGAATCTGTAAAAATCAATGGGTTTGAGTTCAAAATTCACAACATGGCATAAAAAGACATTTCAATGATGACATGAGAAAACGCGTGGACTAGTGAAAAGAGCAGAGGCCTAGGGGTCAGAGACCCTGGGTTCAAATCCCGATTCCTCTACGTACCTGCTGCGTGACCTTGGGCAAGTTAACTTTTCTGTGCCTCAGTTCCCTCACCTGCATAATGGGGCCTCAATACCTGCTCTCCGTCCTACTTAAACTGTAAGCTCCGTGCGGAACCTGACGATCTCATATCTACCCAGCGCTCAGTACAGGGCTTGGCACTTTGTAAGCACTTAACAAATACCGCAATTATTATTATCATTATTACTATGATGATGATGATGATGATAAAGACATGTTTAAAACATAGGTCGATAGTATAACTGATCGTTTCTACATTTTAAGGGTAAATTTAAAATGCAACAAGATTTCACATACTATGTTAAATAGGGAGCAAGAGTTTTTTAAAAGAATGCTAATAAATCAATTGTATCTAGCACTTACTATGTGCAGAGCACTGTACTAAGCACTTCAGAGAGTACAATATAGAGAATTAGCAGACATATTCCTTGTCCATAATGAGTTTAGAGTCTAAGCATGGGAATATCTTGGGATAGATTTATTTTAACATCAATTTACAATATCAGATAGATTACAAATTTTACAGAGCAAATTTTGCCCCTGCCGATCTCGCCTCACTTTCGCCCATAAAAAGGTGGATCGACTTTTTACATATCAAGAGCTGCCTGCTTTTACATCGCAGCTTGTTTACTCCTAAACATTTGCCTCTTTATTCTTAAGGACCCAAGGACCTGTTTTCAATTCAGAAATTGACCAAGGGAACCTCCAAATTAAACTGCTCTTACCGCTGACGTGCTTCCTTATAATCCTTACACCTCTCTGATCTCACCATGTCCCCCGAATCCCTTCCGTCTAAACTGAATCCCTTCCGTCTAAACCGCCCAACTCTGTTCTTCCTTCCCAATGCCACACCTCAACTCCTTCCATCCAACCTACCCCTGTCCTCCTCTTCCAGCGTTATCCTTCATCCCCCTCCCCTACTAACCGAGCTGGCCCCCTTCAGCTCAATCCCATCCAAGCCCTCCACGGTCTTCTTGCCATCCCCTTCCCCAACACGTCCCTCCACAATTTCAGCCAAATAAGGCCTGTGGAAACCCCGTTGCATCTTCGACCTGTTCCTGACCTCCTCTTCACCATCACTGAAACCGGGATCACCCCAGATGACCCTGTCCCCCCTGCCACTCTCTCCTGAGGGGACTTCAAAATCTCCCATTCCTCAAGACTCAGTGGGAAAGGGGAAGGATGAGTTGGTTTCCTTTTCAATCCCCAGTGCCATTTTCGCAGCCTCTATAAGACTCCATCTTTATCCCCACTAGCCCTCAGAGGAAAATTCTTCATTATTTAGCTGAAAGATCATCCACTTCCAATTATTACTATTCTTCTTTAAACAGTGAAAATTTAAAAATTCTGATCCATCCTCACACCAGATGCCCTGTACAGTTTTAAAGAGGTCAGTGCTAGTCAGGAAAAATAAAACCTGGATTAACTGCAAGGCACTGGCCAAAATGAGAATTCGAAGAATAGAGAATTCAAAATTTGAGAAAGAGAAATGCCGTCTTTATTTTCCCGTGAAAAAAAACTGAATCATATAATATTTTAAAATCATTTCGATGACTCACACCGGCACGCAAAAGTTGATCGATTCTTCGAAGTATTTGCCTTCTGGACAGTTACAGCCCTCAGCACATTCATCATCACAGGTTCGCCCAGTAGAAAGAGATGTACAGGAGTGTTGGCAAAAAGATGAACAGCGGTGGTATAGCATTCCTCTCTGACATATGACGGCTATTGGAGGAAGCAACATATCAGGCATTTTTGCAGAGACGGGAGGCTCTTTGCTCTTCAGTGGAGTTTTTAGATCTCCAGTAAGAAACGGGACATTCGCATCGTAAGCAAGAACAGAAAAAACGGAAATTGAGAAGGATTCAAGTGTCCTGGAAAGGGGGGATGCCTTTATTTGTGTGAAGTGGAGCGAAAACACCCAGGAATTTCTATAAAAATTAAAAGCACGGTGCCCTGATGCTAACACAGTGATAAGAAAATGTAGAGCTATCCAAAATGGCAGTCACAACTTTAAAATGCGGGTTTGTTTTCCATTTTTATTACTAACGAGCTCAACGCACTTGTTCTTTTGAGAAGTGGAAATAGCAAAGAAGTAGTAGAAACTGAGAACTCGTCTTGGCTGTACTGGTAGTTGATCACTCACCACAGGATGACATGTGGGATCTGAAATCAATAACAATGCCATGCTTCCCACAGATGTAGGCATAGTGGGCAAGTGCATTACACAAACAGCCGCTTCCACACTTGCAAGCATCAAATCGGCACAGATGATAATATAATCCCGGACTGATGAAGTCGTGACATGGAGCGAAAAGTTCACGGTTCAGGATATCGCACTGTGCTGCGTAGCCAACTGAGAGAGAAAGATAGGTTTTCTTCGATTTATATTCTGTGACAATCCAGCTGGGATTCACTCTACGATTCCCTGGGAAAGAAGCATCCCTATCAAGGCTTGCAGACCTCTGGGGGGGGTAATAATAATTATGGTATTTGTTAAGCGCTTACTATGTGTCAAGCACTGTTCTAAGCACTGGGGTAGATACAAGCTAATCAGGTTGGACACGGCTCCTATAATAATAATGTTGGTATCTGTTGGGGAAGCAGCGTGGCTCAGTGGAAAAGAGCCCGGGCTTGGGAGTCAGAGGTCATGAGCTCGACTCCCGGCTCTGCCACTTGTCAGCTGTGTGACTGTGGGCAGGTCACTTCACTTCTCTGGGCCTCAGTTCCCTCATCTGTAAAATGGGGATTAAGAATGTGAGCCTCACGGGGGACAACCTGATTACCCTGTATCTCCCCCAGCGCTTAGAACAGTGCTCTGCACATAGTAAGCGCTTAACAAATGCCATTATTATTATTATTATTATTATTTAAGCGCTTACTATGTGCAGAGCACTGTTCTAAGTGCTGGGGTAGATACAGGATACCCCATGGGGCTCACAGTCTTAATCGCCATTTTACAGATGAGGTAACTGAGATCCAGAGAAGTGAAATGACTTGCCCAAGGTCACACAGCAGACAAGTGGCAGAGCCAGAACTAGAACCCAGGTCCTTCCAACTCCTCAGCCAGCGCTCTCTCCCCTAGGCTACGCTGCTTATTCCCTCCCCACCGGTGCTGACAGTAGGATGGAGCTGGGATAGAGAAAGAAGGCCTAGAATGGGGGATGGGGCTTGGCAGAGGCAGAGAAAGTGGTTGGGGGAGAGATGTGGTGGCAATGCCCTCTTTTTCCTGGGCCTGGGCCGGCAGCATCCGTGCCACTCACCCCCGATCCCATCCAGGTGGCCTTGTGGAAAGAGCACGGGCCTGGAAGTCAGAAGGACCTGCGTTCTAATCTCGGCTCTGCCATCTGTCTGCTGTGTGACCTTGAGCAGATCACTTCACTTCTCTGTGCCTCAATCACCTCATCTGTCAAATGGGGACTAAGACTGTGAGCCCCATGTAGGACAGGGACTGTGTCCAACCTGATTAGCTTTTATCTACCCCAGAGCTTGCTTGACACACAAGTGAGCGCTTAACAAGTGCCACTGTTATTATTATGTTCATTCATTCATTCAATAGTATTTATTGAGCGCTTACTATGTGCAGAGCACTGTACTAAGCGCTTGGAATGAACAAGTCGGCAACAGATAGAGACGGTCCCTGCCGTCTGAGACATGGATTGTGTCCAACCTGATTAGCTCGTACTTACCCCAGTGCCAGGCCCACAGTTGAGCCCTTAACAAATACCAAACGACAAAAATCACATTTTCTAAATGTTGCCTTAAAATCTCATCAGCCCATAGAATCATGCTTCTTTTGAGAGTGAACTCAAATTAAAGCTCATCATCAGCCTCAGTTATATTTGACCGACCGTTACTGTGCGAAAGATGCTACTAGGATTTCCACGTGGAACACAGCACTCACTGTTTTGTTGGTTAATGTTGCATGGGTCCACCACTGGGACGTTGACAGGTGCAAAACATGCGGAAGAAACCTTCCATGCATTTGCGTGAAGCTGCGGGGTTCCTTCGATCATACCTGCTGGAGAGCTGAACCAACGAGAGACATCACAGAATTGGTAGTTCTCTTAGAGCGGACGTATTTTTAATCATACACAGGCACGGGAAGCAGCGTGGCTCAGTGGAAAGAGCCCGGGCTTGGGAGTCAGAGGTCATGGGTTCGAATCCCGGCTCTGCCCCTTGGCAGCTGGGTGACTGTGGGCGAGTCACTTCACTTCTCGGTGCCTCAGTCACCTCATCTGGAAAATGGGGATGAAGATTGTGAGCCTCACGTGGGACAACCCGATTCCCCTGTATCTACCCCAGCGCTTAGAACTGTGCTCTGCACATAGTAAGCGCTTAACAAATACCAACAATATTATTCCCCATGATCTAGACGTGAGTATTCCTCAAACCACGCATCTAACTTCCATGCACGTATCACAGGGCACATTTTCCCATAATCTTACATGTGATGAAATAGATCCAATCCCAAATTTCTGCAAAAATGATGTGAATTTCTTCGTGTACTATATACCGTTACAGTAAGCATCACTAAACTTGGTTGACGTAACTTAAAGCGTAACCTCAGACCGTTAACTAAATGAGGAATTGTATAGATAAGAATCTTCGTAGGAGGCAGCAAAAGTAGAAGCTTGGTCTGGTGACTGGTGGTGCTTTTTCAACTTGACTATCGATTTTAACTAAACAACAATCTTCTTGTCTTAATAAGGTACGTCGGATCAGGCCAACTCCTTTTGAACATCTCTTCGTACCTTTGAACTCCTCTTTCGATCAGGGTCTTCCATCATTTGTATAAATTCATCTGCATTTTGAAAAATTGACGCGAGACTTCTAATCCTAAAATTTTAGCTGGTAGTTGACAGACCGGAATCTTCTTGTCTCTTTTGGCGTCTTGTCATCTGGGTCGTTGAGGTGTCAAGCCAGAACGGCTCTATCCCCACACAATTTAAGGGGTGGCTATAATCTGGGGTGAGGTAATTCATTCAATAGTATTTATTGAACGCTTACTATGTGCAGAGCACTGTACTGAGCGCTTGGAATGGACAGATCGGTAACAGAGAGAGACAGTCCCTGCCCTTTGACGGGCTCACGGTCTAATCGGGGGAGACGGACGGACAAGAACCATAGCAATAAATAGAATCAAGGGGATGGTAATGAGCCGTAGCAGCTGTTTCCCGTGGGGCGACTGAAACCTAGAGAATATCTGTATGTGTCCTTTCCCAGCACAAAGCTTTTGAGAGAAGCAGTGTGGGTTAGAGGAAAGAACCCGGGTTTGGGAGTCAGAGGATGTGGGTTCTAATCCCAGCTCCGCCACTTGTCTGCTGTGTGACCTTGGGCAAGCCACTTAACTTCTCTGTGCCTCAGTTACCTCATCTGTAAAAGGGGGATTAAGACTGCAAGCACCACGTGGGACAACCTGATTTCCTTGTACCTACCCCAGTACGGTGCTTGGCACATAGTAAGCACTTAACAATTACCATAATTATTATCATTATTATGTGCTACTCTTTCTAAATCATGACTGCATTTTGGGATCTCGATTCTTGAGTACTGGAAGGGAGATGGGGCGGTGGGGGGGGGGGGGGGGGAATGGAGGTAGGTGGGAAAGGAAGGGAAAGAGAATCCCAAGAGGAAGAGGCAGGGAATGCTACAAAGTAGAAAGGGGAGTAGTCTAACCTGGAGTGCTTTTTTTTTTTCACTTTTCTGCCTCACATTACTCAGATAATCAGACTGCCATTCCAATTCTTACCCTTCCCACCTCGTCATCACTGCCAGAATCCCAGGCAGCCATTCTCAGAATGGTACTAGTATGGACTTGAGAAACAGAAGGACGTGGGTTCTAATTCCGACTCCGCCGCTTGTGTGGTGGGTCACTTTGGGCAAGTCGCTTCACTTCTCTGGGCCTCAGTTACCTCATCCGTAAAATGGGGATTGAGACCGCGAGTCTTACGTGTGTCCAATCTGATTGTTTTGTATCTACTTCAGCACTTAGTACAGTGCTTGGCACTCAGTAAGTGTTTAACAAATACCACAATCATTATTATTATTACTACTACTAATAAGAATAAATGAATCCTAGACCTGACTGATGGAATGGGCCAGTCCAATCCTCTGAAAATAGCTGATTAAAACACATTTTTAGTCATGAATGGACTCACATTAAGTTTCATTCTTGTATAATAGATTGCCAGCCCCTTGAGAACAGAAGTTATTTCTCTTCCTTACGGTGGTTTCTCCCAAGAGTTTAATATCCTGCTCCACATGCAGAATGAGAGGCTCAATAAATACCTCTGACTGGGTCACTCATTCAACAAGAAGAAATTAAAATGAGCCAGAAATCAGAATGCTTTCATGTTATAATTTGTCCCTTTTGAAGGGTGATCTATCAACTTCATTTTCCACTGCTAAAACCAAAACAAACAAACAAAAATCCAACCTATTTTACTGCCAATCCCCTAATAATTTACTGGACCATAGCTTTGTGTAGTTGAAAACCATAACATTGAGAAACTACTTCAAGCCAATGCCTTTTGGCAACCATGAAAATGGGAACTAGGAAACAGAAATGAGTCTTTGAAGTCTCTCATTTGGGCATCAGTATTATTCATTCATTCACTTGTATTTATTGAGCTCTTACTGTGTTCAGAGCACTGTGCTAAGCGTGCAATAATAATGGTATTTGTTAAGCGCTTACTATGTGCCAAGTACTGTTCTGGGTGCTGGGGTAGATATAAGGTAATCAGGTTGTCCCACGCAGGTATTTGTTAAGCGCTTACTATGTGCAGAGCACCGTTCTAAGCGCTGGGGTAGATACAGGGCAATCAGGTTGTCCTACGTGAGGTTCACAGTCTTAATCCCCATTTTACAGATGAGGGAACTGAGGCACAGACAAATTAAGTGACTTGCCCAAAGTCACACAGCTGACAAGTGGCAAGAGCTGGGATTAGAACCCACAGTTTCTGACTCCCAAACCTGTGCTTTTTCCACAAAGCCACGCTGGGCCCAGAGGGGAAGGGCCCCCTCCTCTGACTGAGCCTAATTACTTCATGTTGAGCTGTGCCAAGTCTTGGCTATGATGTCCAACATGGACAGAAGTAGTGCCAATAAGTCTGGCTAGTTGAGGTAGGAACCAAGAAGACTTCCAGAAATAATAATAATGTTGGTATTTGTTAAGCACTTACTATGTGCAGAGCACTGTTCTAAGCGCTGGGGGGAGATACAGGGCAATTAGGTTGTCCCCCGTGGGGCTCACAGTCTTCATCCCCATTTTACAGATGAGGGAACTGAGGCACAGAGGAAGTGAAGTGACTCGCCCACAGTCACACAGCTGACGAGTGGCAGAGCCGGGATTCGAACCCCTGACCTCTGACTCCCAAGCCCGGGCTCTTTCCACTGAGCCACGCTGCTTCCCAACATTAAATTTCATACATCAAATCCTCTTTACTACCAAAATCCCAAAAGCAGGATGTGAATTAAAGCCCCTACTTACCCATTCCTGATATCTTATGTGTTCTGTTTCCCATTTCTATTGGTCTAGAAAGCTTTTCATGGCACTTGATATTGAGTTCACTTAACTTTAAAACACTGAGGTTTCCAGAAATCAAAATGTACCCAATACAGTTAATTGCTAGGTTTGTTATTATAGAGGATGTTAGGTAGACTGGTTAGTTTACTGTTGGTCTAACTACACAGTTAACGGTTTCTAAATCCCAGATACACAAAGAGGATGCTTACAGAAAATCGTCTCTTAAGTTGCCGTTGAAAGTTCCACATAGACCCAGAGTTCTTCTCTTCCAAACACTATTAACTTGAATATAAAGTCTTTGCCCATCTTTAGCAAACAGAATCTTTAAACCAAATCTCGTTTTCAGAAGAATAAACAGAGAGGACAGGTTCCGAATTTCGACCTCCCCTGCACATAATGGAAAGAAAAAAAGCAAAATGACTCGCCCAGGGTCACCAGGCAGGCAGGTGGCAGGGCAGGGATTGGCTAGTCATATTTACTGAGCACTTACAATGTGCACAGCACTGTACTAAGTGTTCAGGAGAGTACAATACGACACTATAACAGACACAGTCCCTGCCCACTATGAACTTACAGTCTAGAACCCAGGTCCTCTCCTCTGGGTGTTTCTCTGGATATTTGGACAGCAGCCCAGCACACCCTGCACCCCAAAATAGATTAATGCACAGCCTTTAGGAGAACGCTACAGAAACGGTCCTTACCATTTAGCTTGATTCCATGGTTAGGGCCAGTGAAAACATCACCTCCTCTACTGAGAGTCACTTGTTTATTCATATCATCTCCAAGAACTAAGGTGACAGATTGGAGGCAGGCAAGATCGAGGTTCTGCATTTAAAAAAAAAAACCAAAAAACAAAACAACCCGTGACCATGAACAGAAAGAAAAGGTTTTTGATTCAGCAGAAGTATCTGGTCTATTTAGAACTGGTAAATCAAAAGTAATGGCAACATTTTTCAGTTCACTTATGTGAGTGAGTTTTAAAGCATTCAATCACCTTGCTCCCTCCTACCTCGCTTTACAACTCTCCTACTACCATTTGGCTCGCATACTTTGCTCCTCTAAAGCTAATCTTCTCACTGTTGATCAATCTCATCTATCTTGTCACCCAACTCTCTCACTCATGCCCTGCCTCTGGCCCGGAATGCCTTCCCTCTTCATATCCAACAGATAATTACTCCCCCCATCTTCAAAGCCTCATTGAAGGCACATCTCTAAGAGGCATTTCTTGACTAAGCCCTTATTTCCTCTTCTCCCACTCCCTTCTGAGTCACCCAGATTTGCATCCTTTATTCACCCCTCTCCCTTCAATCCCCGCAGCACTTATGTACCTATCCATAATTTATTTATTCATATTACTACCTGTCTCCCCTTCTAGGCTATGAGCTGTACATATCCATAATTTATTTATTCATATTACTATCCATCTCCCCTCCTAGGATATGACCAACTCTGTTGTATTGCACTTTCCCAAGCACTTAGTACAGTGCTCTGTACACATAAACACTCAGTAAATATGATCGATTGGTTGATTGATTGAGTTTTCAACTAGATCCTTAAAAGAGAAAGAATGGAGCTGTTTCAATGCTCCAGAGACCCCTGCCTGTGCTTGTACGTGATATGTTTTAATGTCTCCGCCACATGGAATCCTCAATCCATCAACCGCATTTGTTGACCACTTACTGTATGCAGAGCACTGTACTAAGCACTTGGGAAATACAATACAGCAGAGTAGGTAGACATGTTCTCTGCCCACAGTAAGCTTCCAGTCTAGAGGGGGACACAGGCATTACTATAAATAAATAAATTATGCATATGTACGTAAGTGCTGTGAGGTTGAGGGTGGGCTGAATACCAAGTGCCCAACGGATAGAGATCCAATCCTCCTTTGTGTTCGTTTGTTTATTTGTGTTTATCATGCAAGTTCCTAAAGAGCAAGGATCAGGCCTTCTATTTCTTTGTGATATTCCACAGTCTACAAATACAACTGTCTATTTGCAGAAAACAATGTTCCAATGATCTTGCAGAACCTTTTCATTCATTCATTCATTCATTCATTCATTCAATCATATACATCGGGCACTTACTGCGTGCAAAGCACTGTACTAAGTGCTTGGGGGGTACAATACAAAAACAGACAGACACATTCCCTGCTCACAACGAGCTCACAGTCTAGAGGAAAGTGAAAGTGACTGAAAGTGACAGAAAGTGTGGCTTGCCAAGGCAGAAGACATCCAAGGCTTGCAGCACACCAGCAAACCTAGACCTTCTACACCTCATTAAAGAAGCTACCTGGCCCTGCATACACCATCATGGCACCTTTGAATAACACAATAACCAAATATAAAGGAAAACATAAACATGCTGACAGGGAGATAAAGGAGGTAAAGGAGGGGGAGGAAGGAAAGGGTGGGGGGATTAAGGGGAGGAGGAGAAAGAGAAGGCATACTCCTATTACTAACAGTAGTGATAATAATGGTATTTGTTAAGGGCTTACTGTTTGCCAAGCACTGTACTAAGCACTAGGGAAGATGCAGCATAAACAGGTCGGACACAGTCCCTGTCCCACCTGGGGCTCACAGTCTAAGCAGGTGGGATTAAGATTTAATTCCCATTTTACAGATGAGGAAACTGAGGGGCAGAGAAGTTAAATGACTTGCCCAAGGTCACCCAGCCTACAAGTGGCCAAGCTGGGATTAGAACCCAGGTGTTCTGACTCATGTCCATAACTTTTCCACTAGGTCACTCTGCTTCCAAAACCTCCTTTTTAAAGCATTTTCAACAGTAAACATTACTTTGGCCATCATTTTGTCTGAGAATCTAGTCTAGACATGGTCACCGGGGCTTTTGTGAGGCCAGTATGCAGGACCGGCCTGAGTTCCTGCCCTTTTAACGCCTTCGGAGGGCAGTGGGTATAAGAGGTTAATATCTTCATTCCTTGTGCAGCGCATGTTAACAAGGAGGCCACCATTTCTCAAATTCCCAGAGTCCAGTCGGAATTCCCTCCCCTTTTGCTCCCCCAGGCAACTTTTGCACTCTGAAAAGAACACATATCCAACAGCTTCTGCCGGGAATCCTGCAGTCAGGACAAACTTCCTAGATACAATCATCAAATTTGCCTCTTTATCCAAGGAAAGAAGAGTATTAATGATGGAAAAGACAATTGTTCTTCTCTCCATGTCTAAAGAACATAACTTCCACTGGTGCAAAGGGGAAAATTGAGAAATCAAATGGCAAGAAATTTGATATCAAAAAAATTCCAGTCAGTCACAGAATGTACTTTATCTATTTGAGAGTATATTAATCCTGTCAACACAGCTATTTTCCTCCCTAAGCTACCTTTCCACGATGTAACAAAATACTTAGGTACTTAATCATGCGTGAAATCTTTTTCAAACTCAATTTGGGTAATGCAAAAACTATTTTTCCAAGAAAAGTACTTGGCAATTAAATAAAAATCCTTCTTTATACAGTTAATTTGCTTTCAAAAAAATGAAAAATGGAAAGAATGCCATCTGGTTTTGTTACATTTTCATTAAATGGAATGCCAGAATGCCAACGTACCTACTTACCTGTTTGATTCTTAATTAAGGCAGATTAGCTCTTACCTGACCACAGGGAGCTTTCTGGAGAGTGACGGTGAATTTATCGTCCCCAGTGCCTTTTACAAGAATGTACTGGCAAACACCAACGAAGGTATAATGACGCCCATCAAAAGTTGTGAAATGAGAATCTCCAACAACTGAACACTCAACTTGAAAAGACAAAATGAATATGTTCTTGTTCTACGTATTCTCCAAACAAGGAATTAACTCAGAGCAACTGAATCATTTCTTGGGTAGAAGGATCTACCAGAGTCATTTGAGACAATTCCATGATGAAGGGGCTACTATACCTACAATTCCCAAATTATAGGTTATATGACATAATATTAAATCATTGGAATGATAGATCTATCTCTATTTCTATTTGATTCCTCCTGCGTTTCTTTGGCATTATTTTTTTTTTTAGAAATAAAGTGCAAGTTTTCCCAGACTTATTTTAAAACATTTTTTCCTGGGTGGACCAACTCTTAAATGGTTTGAATAATCTTAATATCCTGAGTTCTTACGTATCTTTTATTTACTCACCAGCTTTCTTCGCTTCACCACTTTCCCTTTAAGTTGGTCAAATTAAACCTCAGTTCATTTGAGATCTCTTCATAAACAGGTCCCATTGTTTTTTTCCTTTGCCCCATTAATTGAGAAAAATTTCCAGTATAAATATTTAAAATTCAAAGTTACCTGGACATTCCTGTTCAGTACAGTTCCAAACGCCTCCAACACAAACGCTGAATGGAAAACAACATATGAATTTACGAGCTATGCTTCTTTTACTATGAAGTTGAAATGAAATCTGTGATAATAATGATGGCATTTGTTAAGTGCTTATTAAGTGTCAGGCACTGTATTAAACACTAATAGAACATCAGATGTGACCTGGAAATTTGGAACGCAGGCGGTTCTCAGATTTATGACACAATGAATTCCTGAAAATTGCATTTTAAGTCTAAATGGAAGTTGAAATGAATTTTCTCATAAGGACAGTGTTATAAATGGCTATTGGTAGTGAACCAAGGATGATGATGATACTATTACTACTACTCCTAACAATAAAAATAATATTGATAATAATAATTGTGATATTTTTAAGTGCTTACTGGGTACCAAGCACTGTACTAAGTGCTGGAATAGATACTGGGTAGTGAGGTACATCACCGTCTCCGTCCCAATCTAAGTTAGACTCCCAATCTAAATTAGAAGCACTGAATCCCCATTTTACACATGAGGAAACTCAAGCCCAGAGAAGTTAGGTGACTTGCCCGAGGTTACACAGCAGGCAAGTAGTTGAGCTGGTATTAGAAACCAGATTCTCCAAACTCCCAGTCCTGTGCTCCATTTTACTAAAATTGCCCAGAATGGCACAATCAGTCAACCAACATTCGTATATTTGTATATCCCAGGCAGCGTGGCTCAGTGGAAAGAGCACGGGCTTTGGAGTCAGCAGTCACGAGTTCGAATCCCAGCTCTGCCACTTGTCAGCTGTGTGACTGCGGGCAAGTCACGTCACTTCTCGGTGCCTCAGTTACCTCATCTGTAAAATGGGGATGAAGACTGTGAGCCCCACGTGGTACAACCTGATTCCCCTGTGTCTACCCCAGCGCTTAGAACGGTGCTCTGCACATAGTAAGCGCTTAACAAATACCAACATTATTATTTATATTGAGGGAGAAAGGTCCCATGCTGGGATTGATTGCATCAGATGTCAAATGGACTTATTCTTTTGGATTCTGCCTGTGAATCAAGCAACAGCTGACTTTTCCTGACCCCCAGCTCTCTCCTGCTCCATCACCCCACCCCATCTTACCCCCACTTTGACCTTCCTCTCGCTCCTCCTCACTCCCCATGGTTTTGTAAATCGCTTCCATATTTCCCCTTGGCTCCCATCTGCCCCACCGCACCCCCCAACAATCCACACTTCGCCAGAGCTAGTACCATAAAGGAGGCTACTGTTGTGAAGATAAAACCATTGTGTTGTAAAACAGAAATTGGAGTAAGTTTGTAATGGCCATTCATCATTACTTGAAATATCTTAAGTCAAGGAACGCCTGTACCATACCTCTTCTCTGTCATCGATGCACTTAGGTTTGTGCTCTTTGGGCACTTAATAATAGTAATAATAATAAATACTCTTTCAACACAATAATACTAATGATAATAATGATATTTGTTAAGCATTTACTATATGCCAAGCGGCTCTGGAGTAGGCTCCTTGTTGGGAGGGAATGTGTCTAATGACATTGCTCTATTGTACTCTCCCAAGTGCTTAGTACAGTGCTCTGCACACAGTCAGTGCTCAATAAATACTACTGATTGACCGACCGATTGATTGATTCAAGGTACGGAAGCAGCATGGCATAGTGGATAGAGCATGGGCTAGAAATCAGAAGGTCACGGGTTCTAATCCCGGCTCTAATCCTGGGACCTTGTACAAGTCACTTCACTTCTCTGTGCCTCAGTTAACTCATCTGTAAAATGGAGATTGAGACTGTGAGCCCATGTGGGACAGGGACTGTATCCACCCAGCACTTATTACAGTTCCTGGCACATAGTAAGCACTTAACGAATGTCACAATTATTATTATTAAGGCAATCAGGTTGAACACAGTCCCTGTCCCCCATGGGGCTCACAGTCTTAATTCCCCTTTTACAGATGAGGTAACTGAGGCACAAGGAAGTAAAGTAACTTGTCCAAGGTCACACAGGAGACAAGTGGCAGAGTCAGGATTAGAACCCACATCCTTTGACACCTAGGTCTGTGATCTTTCCACTAGACCCTGCTGCTTCCTTTGATATATTCACTTGATATTCACCCCACCCTCAGCCCCACAGCACTTATGTAAAACTCTGTAACTTATTTTCATAATAATAATAATGATGTTGGTATTTGTTAAGTGCTTACTATGTGCAGAGCACTGGTCTAAGCACTGGGGTAGACACAGGGGAATCAGGTTGTCCCACGTGGGGCTCACAGTCTTAACCCCCATTTTACAGATGAGGTAACTGAGGCACAGAGAAGTTATGTGACTTGCCCACAGTCACACAGCTGACAAGTGGCAGAGCTGGGATTTGAACCCATGACCTCTGACTCCAAAGCCCATGCTCTTTTCACTGAGCCACGCTGCTTCTCATGAGTGCCTCCCCTCCAGACTCTAAGTTCCTCGTAGGCAAGGAACTACCAACTCTGTTGTATTGTACTCGCCTAAGTGCTTAGTACGGTGTTCTGCACACAGTAAGCCCTCAATCGATTCCATTGATTGATCGATTGATTGATGTGTATCAAGAAGTACTATCCAACTAAGGGTGTAATGACCAGAGTGTATAATAACCCTCTAAAATGTAAGCTCTTTGTGGCAGGGAACATTTATTGTTTATATTGTTTATTGTTATATTGTACTCTCCTGAGTGCTTAGTACAGTGCTCTGCACAATGTAAGCGCTCAAAAAATATGATTGAATAAATGACAACTTAAGGCAACCCTAGAAAGGATGATAGCATACCATTCACTGCATTCCTGCTCAATTCTTGATCCAACTGCATAAGAAGACCCGTGGTAACTGCAGGGACAATTTTCCAAGGAGACGCAAGTTCCATTGTCCATTATGAGGCCTAAATATACATGACACTGATTTCAAATAAAGATAGCAATCATTTCCAATACTTCTTAACTTGTATACTTTGCACATCTAGACTGTGAGCCCGTTGTTGGGTAGGGATTGTCTCTATTTGTTGGCAAATTGTACTTTCCAAGCGATTAGTACAGTACTCTGCACATAGTAAGTGCTCAATAAATACGATTGAATGAATATAAGCTCCTTGTGGGCAGGAAATGTGGCTACGAACTCTACTGTATTCATTCAATCATATTTATTGGGTGTTTACTGTGTCCAGAGCACTGTGCTAAGCGCTTGGGAGAGTACGCTATATTCATTCAATAGTATTTATTGAGCACTTATGTGCAGAGCACTGTACTAAGCGCTTGGGATGAACAAGTCGGCAACAGATAGAGACGGTCCCTGCCGTTTGACGGGCTCACGGTCTAATCGGGGGAGACGGACGGACGAGAACGATGGCAATAAATAGAGTCGAGGGGAAGAACATCTCGTAAAAACAATGGCAACTAAACAGAATCGAGGAGATGTGCAATTCATTAACAAAATAAATAGGGTAACGAAAATATATACAGTTGAGCGGACGAGTACAGTGCCTAGGGGATGGGAAGGGAGAGGGGAGGAGCAGAGGGAAATGGGGGGAAAAGAGGGTTGAGTTGCGGAGAGGTGAAGGGGGGGTGGTAGAGGGAGTAGAGGGAGAAGGGGAGCTCAGTCTGGGAAGGCCTCTTGGAGGAGGTGAGTTTTAAGTAGGGTTTTGAAGAGGGGAAGAGAATCGGTTTGGCGGAGGTGAGGAGGGAGGGCGTTCCGGGACCGCGGGAGGACGCGGCCCGGGGGTCGACGGCGGGACGGGCGAGACCGAGGGACGGCGAGGAGGTGGGCGGCGGAGGAGCGGAGCGTGCGGGGTGGGCGGTAGAAAGAGAGAAGGGAGGAGAGGTAGGAAGGGGCAAGGCGACGTATCAATAAACAGACACCGCGAGCTTACATTGCGCTTTCCCAAGCACTTAGTACGGTGCTCTGCACATAGTTAACGCTCCACAGATACCATTGATTGATTGATATTGAGCAACTATGACCAGGCCCAGACATTTTCCTAGCTCTCGCTGATATTTACTCCTAACTGTTCACTAGTGTGTTGTTGAATGTCATCAGGATAGTTGGCAAAAGACGATTTACCTACCATCAGGACAGTAACACCCATCTAGGCAGTGGAGATTGCTTCCGAGACATTCCTTTTCAAACGTGCATGTCGGTGGACAACAACTGATACAATCTCGGTGAACGAAACTATCGTCACACTTCTCAGCTGGAACGTATAAACAGAGGTGGCGATAAATGTGAGATATTGGGATGTGCTGGGTCTATGGGAGGGGACTAAATTCCAATTCTGTAGCAATAATAATTATAACAACAATAATTATAATAACTAGAGAGGCAGTGTGGCCTAGTGGAAGAGCGCAGGCCTGGGAGCCAGAGGAAATGGGGTCCAAACCCAGCTCCGCCGCTTTCCTGCTGTGTGACTTTAGGCAAGGCACTTGATTTCTCTGTGACTCAGGTCCCTCTCTTATTTGTTATTGTTTTAATGAGATGTTCTTCCCCTCGATTCTATTTATTGCCATTGTTCCTGTCTGTCCGGCTCCCCCGATTAGACCGAAAGCCCGTGAAAGGGCGGGGACTGTGTCTATCTGTTACCGACTTGTACATTCCAAGCGCTTAGTACAGTGCTCTGCACATAGTAAGCGCTCAAAAAATACTATTGAATGAATGAATGAATGAAAATGGGGATTTGATACCCGTTCTCCCTCCTATTTGGACTGTGAGTCCCATGGGGAACCTTCTATCTACCCCAGTGCTTAGTACAGTGCTTGACGCGTAGTAAGCACTTAGGAAAAACTATAATTATTATTATAATTGTTATTAGTAGCGGTAGTAATAGTAGTAGTAGCATTCATTCATTCAATAGTATTTATTGAGCGCTTACTATGTGCAGGACACTGTACTAAGCGCTTGGAATGTACAATTCGGCAACAGATAGAGACAATCCCTGCCCAGTGACGGGCTCACAGTCTAAATGGGGAAGCAGTATTAGAACAGTAGTACAGTGCCTGGCACACAGTAAATACCTAAGAAATATCACAATTATTCATTAGCAGTAATAGTTGTAGAAGTATTACAACTGTGGTATTTGTTAAGCACTTACAATGTGCCGAGCACTGTATTAAATGCAAGGGTAGATACATGATAATTAGACATACTTCCTATCTCTCGGGGAGCTCACAATCTTAGGTAGGAGGGAGAACAGGTATTGAACTTCCATTTTATGGATGAGAACCCTGAGGCAAAGAGAAGTTAAGTCACAGCAGGCAAATGACAGAAACAGGATTAGAACTCTGTGCCCTTTCCACTCGGCCACTTTAAAATCCTCTACAGCTGCATCACATCTTAGAGTCCTCAGTACCAAATGTTGGGGAATCACATTTTAGTGTTGGAGTAAGCTAACACTTTTTTTATGGTATTTAAGTGTTCACTATGTGCCAGGCATTGTGCTATGCACTGGATAGGTACAGGCTAATTAGGATGGACACCGTCCATATCCCACGTGGGGCTCACAGTCTTAATCCATATTTTATAGATGAGGTAACTGAGAAGTTTGGTGACTTGCCTGAGGTCACACAGCGGACACACAGCAGCGTGTGAAGCAGTGTGGTCTAGTGGATAGAGCACAGGCCTGGGAATCAGAAGGACCTGGGTTCCAATCCCGCCTCGGACACTTTTCTGCTCCGTGACCTCGGGCAAGCCGCTTCACTTCTCTACACCTCAGTTATGTCATCTGTGAAAAGGGGATTAGGACTGCGAGCCCCACGTACGACATGGACTGTGTCCAACCGGATGATCTGCATCCACCCCACTGCTTAGTACAACGCCTGGCACATAGTAAGCACTTAAAAAACACCATTTAAAAAAAAGTGGCGGAGTCAGGATTAGAACCCAGGTCCTCTGACTCCCAGACCCACTCTCTTTTGGGCTTGAGAAGTATTACGAACATATAAAACATACTGCATGCCGGAAAGTCATCCCTCCAGTCTCGAACAGGGTAGCCCGCATGAGAGCAGGCCCTGGCATATTCCGTCACCGCTCGGCAATAACTGTCTTCACTGTCACTCCTAAAAAGTAAAAATAGTATTTGTTAAATGCTTACTTTATGTCAGGCACTGTACTAAGCCCTGAAGTGGATATAAGCAAATCGGGATAGACACAATTCCTGTCCCACACTTCGCTTCTCCAGCGCTAACCTTACTCACTGTACCATGATCTCGTCTATCTTGCTGTCAGTTTCTCGCCTACGTCCGGCCTCTGGCCTGGAAAGCCCCGACTCTTCATGACTGACAATTACTTTCCTTCCATTTAAAGCCTGACTGAGAAGCAGCGTGGCTCCGTGGAAAGAGCCTGGGCTTGGGAGGCAGAGGTGACGGGTTCGAATCCCGGCTCTGCCACTTGTCAACTGAGTGACTGTGGGCAAGTCACTTCACTAATCTGTGCCTCAGGGACCTCATCTGTAAAATGGGGATTAACTGTGAGCCTCACGTGGGACAACCTGATTCCCCGTATCTCCTCCAGCGCTTAGAACAGTGCTCTGCACAGAGTAAGCGCTTAACAAATACCAACATTATTACATCTCTTCCACAAGGTCTTCCTTGATTAAGCCCTCTTTTCCTTTCTTCCACTCCTTTCTGTGTTGTACCGATTTGCTCCCTATATTTATCCCCCTCCCAGCCCCACAATGCCCGTCTCCCCCTCTAGACTGTAAACTCATTGCGGATAGGGAATGTGTCTAACATTGTGTTGCACGCTCCCACGCGCTAAATATGATGGTCTGCACACCGCGACAGCTCAATAAATCTGACTGATTGATTGACTGTGAGTCCCATGCGGAACAGAGACGGTGTCCGACCTGATTATCGTAACTACACCAGCGTTTAGAACCAAGCTCGGCATATTGTAAGGGTTTAACAAATACAATAATAATAATAATAATAACAGTGGTCTGATAGTTGGAGCGTTGCGAGCTTTGAGACAAGAGAGGTTTTTTCGAATGGGGGAGATTTGAGTGTGTTTGAATGCACCCTTCTTACTAATCTCTGAATCTCAAGTCTCTCCCCTCTTCAGCCTTTCCCACTTTCACCAGCCTTAAAGAACGTCTTTACACATTATTAGGAACTCATCACTTCTCTCCTTGAAAACCTCCACTGTCTCCCCATTTTTAAAATTACATCAAACAAAAACTTCTAATTATTGGTTGTGCCATACATTTTAATGTACATGCACTACTACATAAACCCTTAATAATCCACCTATCTTTCCACTGTCCTCTCATTATTATTACTATTATATTTGTTGAATGCCTACTGTGTGTTAAGTACTGTTTTAAGCAGTGATGTAGACACAAGTTAATCAGGTTGGACACAGTCCCTGTCCCAAATGAGGCTCACAGTCTAAGTAGAGGGAGAACAGGCACTGAATCCCCATTTCACAGTTGAAGGAACTGAGGCACATGGAAGTGAGGTGACTTGCCCAGGGTCACACAGAAGACAAGTGGTGAGGTCAGAATTAGAACCCAGGTCCTCTGACTCCCAGGCCTATGCTCCTTCCATTAGGCTTCGCTGCTTCCTCTCTCAACCTTCTCCTATCTCATTCAATCCTGTAAGAATAAGCTCCCTTAATAGGACATAAAATTCATGAAATTTCCAAGTGCACCTTTGAAATAAAATACGCCTAATTATACTTGAGTTTTTAGGTTTCAATTACTCCACCTGTAGCCTGCCATACTAAATAGTTTCATAGCAAATAACTGGGATTCATTTTTTGTGTTATCTTAGATCCACCATGACAATTATCTATTGTAAGGACTCTGGTAATTCCTGAAATAGACAGTGTGACACCAGTCTATAAAGTAAGCGGGATTACAAACATACACTAGGTTGGTCTTTCAGCACCACAGAATAACGTTTGGCTAGAAACCCAGAATTCGTCAGGATAATCGCTTCAAGAACGCTGTATTTTGTATGCCTTGATGCTTTCAACGTAACTATTGTAAAGTTACCATCCTAAAAAAACCCCACTTTCTCTGCTACCGTAATCACAGTCCGGGTCGATCTCTTACCCCAATTAAGGGGACTTAATAGAAAGAACAACTTGGCAGAAAGGTTGCTGAGCTGCAGAAAACCTACTAAGTGAAATGAAGCCGCCAGTAACCGTAGGTCTTCTTTTCCAGCAATTTAAGTTTAATTTAATGAGATCCCAGGACTTCAGAACTTCCTTCTAGCCTGAAAATATTCACACACTTTTTAACCACCACCTAATGATGGTGCATCTCACTGAAGCTCCTGAAAATTGGCTGTGGACTCTATGTACCTCCTTAAATTTATCTGTTTTTGTAGGTACAAAATTATATACAATTTTAAAACAAAATTTTGAAGTGACCAGAAAGCAGCACTGATCAAAGAAATGCCCTACAAGACTGGTGATCTTAATGCTTAGCCCTTGATTCAAGCCAATAAAACACTATTGTTCCAGTACTTCTGCTTTATTCCAAAATGGACAAAATGGACACCATCACAGTGGAAAAAAACTGAATTTACCTAGAAATTATCCATTTTAAGAGCCCCTATTTCAATTGAATTGCAATTAGGTCCAAAAAAGAAATTACTTTCAAACAGGGAATTCACATGATCATTTCTCTTCTTATTGTTGTTATTAATAATATTATTATAATAATAATTGTAGTATTAGTTAAGCACTTTCTATGTGCCAGACACTGTCCTAAGGGCTGGGGTGGATACAAGCAAACCGTGTTGGACACAGTCCCTGTCCCACATGGGGCTCAATCTCAATCCTCATTTTACAGATGAGGTTACTGAGGCAGATGGAAGTGAAGTGACTTACCTAAGGTCACACAGCAGACAAGTGGTGGAGGCAGGATTAGAACCCACGGCCTTCTGACACCCAGGCCCATGCTCTATCCACTACGCCATGCTGCTTACTAGAGACTCCTTTTTTACGGTATTTGTTAGATGCTTACTATGGGCCACACATTGTATTAAGCAGCACGTTAGACACAAGCTAATCAGGTTGGATACGATCCATGTTCCACAAGGGGCTCGCCGTCTTAATGGGCACAGAATATGTTTGCTAATTCTGTTGTACTCTCCCAAGTGCTTAGAACAGTGCTCTGCACATAGGAGCCCGGGCCTGGGAGTCAGAGTCCATGGGTTCGAATCCCGGCTCTGCCACCTGGCAGCTGTGTGACTGTGGGCAAGTCACTTCACTTCTCTGTGCCTCAGTTCCCTCATCCCTAAAATGGGGATTAACTGTGAGCCTCACGTGGGACAACCTGATTACCCTGTATCTATCCCAGCGCTTAGAACAGTGCTCGGCACATAGTAAGCGCTTAACAAATACCAACATTATTATCATAGTAAGTGCTCAATAAATATAACTGATTCATTGATTGCTCAATCCCCATTTTGCGCATAAGGTAACTGAGGTTCAAAGAAGTTGGGTGACTTGCCCATGGTCACACAGTAGACAAGTGGCAGAGCTGGGTTTAGAACCCGGATCCTTTTGACTCCCATGCCCGTGTTTCATCCGCTACGCCGAGCTGCTTCTATTTGAAGCATTCTACTCCTGGAGAGGAATTATATCCCCTTTGGAGAAAAATCAATCTGGGTTTAATGACAATTCCATATTGAAGAATAGCTGAGAACCAATTCCTAGAGAATGCCTTTAACTGGAAAAGGCCTTGGGTCTTCATTTCTGAAAGAGAGGGGCGAGCATTGTCTACCAACTTAAAATGGACCAACTAGAGCAAAGACTGGGAGAATGTGAGCGTTGCAGGAATCTAAAAATACAACAGGACAGAAGAGCTCTTAAATCAAACAAAAATAGATCTAAGAGGGAAACAGTATCAAATTTCATGGAAATCAGATCAGAGGCTAAATTCTGAACCTACGTGTCCCCAAGGAGAAAAAAAAATCCTTTATTTAGAATGACTTGCGTCAAACTGAGTTCATGCTTTAATTGGGCTTCAAAGACCAAATATGTAAAGGATAGTATCACTAATATCCACTCAGCATGAGCAAAACCCTTCTTACGATTCCTCTGAAAATGTTCTTCATAAGGAAATCATTTAACTTGCCTGAGGTAGCTCTACATTACAGCAGTTGGCAAACCTCCGTTATCTTCCTTGCTTTCCAGATAGTTCCCTCAACAGAGACTTTCCCCTCAAGACCTAGAATCCTTTAGACCATTAGGGCCTCAAGGAGGAGGAGTGCTCAAGGTTTTAGAGGACATCTAGAAGGGAAAAATGTTTAAAAACCCAAAGATCTTAGAGCAAAAGAGAGAAGAGGGGCATTCTTTTAAGAAACGGTCTGCCAGAGGATGATTATACTTACTTGCACAGGTCATTAATACAACTAGCAATGTAAGAGTAAGGGTCTATGTTCTCATGACAACTGAGAAAAGGAAATTGCAGGAGTATTTGACACTTGAAGAAGATGTCCTAGGGAAAAAAATATATTGTGTGCATTATATATACGAACATATAAACACTCACTGTTTAGAATATTTTTTCATGAAGTGTATTTTCTTCTCGTTTTTCTCACCCCTTTCACCTTCTGTGGGCTGAAAAATAACCCTATTCTCCTTGCTTTAATTAGTATATCTATTACTGCAGCCTCTATTCTTGTTAGCAAAAAGGGACATGATCAGAGTATCCGAAACACCCAGGATCCAGATGAATAAACAGAACGAGCAGAGGTGATCCAACCAAATAACTAATTTCATTGTTCATTGCTTTCACGATCATTCAAAACGTATAAACTAATCGATTCACATTCGTTCAATATCCAGAGTTTGTGTGTCCTTTTGGAACTGTTTCAGGTAAAATATTTTAATAAATGGAGTGACTAGGCTGGCACTTAAAATGCCAAACTACCTATGGCACTGTACTAGAGCCATAGCAGAGCACTGTACTAGACACTTAAGAGACTACATGAGAGTGAGTAGATACGATATCTGCCCTCCAGGTCAGTAACAGGTATGAAAATAAAGCATAGGTCAACTACAATAAAGCAAGAGGAAACGAGTACGAAAATAAATCATAGGTAGGAAGAAGCAATAGAGTATAAATTTATATAGACAAATACAGTGAGGAAGTATGAGTACCTGAGTGCTTAAGTGGTGGGATGTGCTGAATTAGCAGTTGATGGGGGGCGTGGATGAGGGTATGAGAGACTAATTGAAAAAGGCCTCCTGGAGGAGATGTGATTTCAGGAGCATCTTGGACATGAGGAGAGTTGGGAATCTACTAGATGTAATGGAGGAGGGAGTTCTACACAGAAGGGAGGATGAAAGCCACAGTTCAGCAGCCAGAGAGAGGAAAATAAAAAACACTTGGTAGATTGGCTTGAGATATTTGGCATAAGGATGCTTAGGCAGAAAACAGTGGCCCCTAGGAATGATATGAAAAAAAAATATTGAACCAGTGAGGGTCTCAGGATTAGACCACTTTAACTTGTGAACAATTTGGGGGACTGACCACCTAGGGGTTTGTTTCACTGAGGCCATCCCAACAGGGACACCCTGACACACAGAGGATGATTGAACTTTGGATTTGAGTGGGTTTCCTTGATTTTCCTTGCTCTGAGCCACCAGCAACTTCAACTAGCCCTGCCTCTGAATATAAACTCCTAGAAGGCAGGGACTAGATGTAATTTTATATTCTGCAAAGGTAGATGTCCCCTGCAAATGAGGGCAATCCAGATTAGGTGGCCCAAAATCAACAAATGCGCTATGTCAAAAGATCCATGAATTAACTTACCTCAAACGCCGCTTCTTTAGTCAGGCATGGGCTGGGAAAATCCGAGCCAGTAGCAACACACGCGTTATCATCTGGGGTTCGTACAGTCCAGCTGTTCGCAAATACAGCAATGTCTTCGGTATATTCATCTGCATCCCCCAAAAAATCAACAGCCTAATTTTGCACACATATATTTTCTCTCAACACAAAAGTCGACGTACGGACTGTGACTTTCGTCAAGGAGACTAGCCGAGTGGCTCTGGTATGACATGATAAATCAAAATAACCTTGCTCAAGGTAGTAGAAACAGGTAAAATGAAATTTAATGGGGACAGATGTCCTGTGGTGCATCCAGGAAGAAATTATAGATAGATCAAAGTGGGAGATTAATGGCATTAAAAAAAAAAGATAGTAGCTGTGCCATTTAAGTGTATACTATGGCCAAGCACCAGTATAAGCACGGGAGTAGTATAATATAATCATTCATTCATTCATCCAATAGTATTTATTGAGCGCTTACTATGTGCAGAGCACTGTACTAAGCGCTTGGAATGTACAATTCGGCAATAGATAGAGACAATCCCTGCCCATTGACGGGCTTACAGTCTAATCGGGGGAGACAGACGGACAAAAACAATAGCAATGAATCTTGGATACTCTCAATCAAT